>NW_008584308.1:0-12231 GCF_000691845.1 Merops nubicus | reverse complement strand
CGGTTCAGTAGGGGAGCCACCTACAGACACGGTCCATCACTCGAGGTCTATGCTCCAGGTCTTCTATGCTCTGTTCTATGTTTCCATATATTAAACCATTATTAAATTTTATCTCAAGAAAATGAAACCAAGTTACTCCAGGAGGGCCTGGTTGGTAACAGCAGTACAGTGGATGATGTGTTTGCTCAGCACTGCACATGAGCACGCTTCCCTGCACAGAGAGAACAGCGTGTGAGCTGCATCTCCATCCTCAAAGCTCTGTGGAATCCAGCCAACAGACTGCATCCTTGGAAGCCAAAAAGAGTCATCAGAGCTATTTGCATTGCTAAAATGTTATTTCAGCATAGGCCTTTCAATAGCAAGACTTTAAGGTCACGCACATTACACTTCTGACGTTAAGTTTACCTTCCTACAAAACGCAGGAGCTTGCCTTATTCCTACTCAGTCTAAAGACTGTTGTACTGCTTTCAGCCCCAGTCCCCCAAATGGCCGCAGGATCACTTGCCAGTAGCAGGCAGGAAGAAATATGGGTAAGCTGAAATCAGCACTTGGCTCTTGCCACAAAGCACAGAAATACTATTTTGAAACCATCCACTAATAGTAACGCTACACAAGCAGGTGTCAACACAGAGGGTTTCAAGTTCAAACTGAATCTTTGTCATGCACTAAGGGGCAATACTGCAGCATTTGTTTTTTTTAAACTTCAGTATTTCTCTGGCAGTGATAATTAAAACCAATTCTTTTTTCATTATTTACTTGTTCCATTTAATTCCGTTCATTGTCCAAATTACGCAGTTGTATTTTCTAGCTCATGCACTTACACAATGCTGGATAACATGGACAAAGTATGTTAAGACTTGGATCCAAACACAGTTCCTTTTATTTTAGGAGGAAAAAAAAAAAAGGTCACACCCTCTCACATGAAGGCTCATTTGTCTGAGGTCAGTCACACTGTCCAGCAGTAGTCCAGGAGAGGACTTAAAGCCGGGAGTCAGAGATAGCCCCCAAGGCAAAGTTCAGGTCTCAGTAACTTCACATTCCAGGCCTCAAACCCAGCCTAGCTGGTACCTTCACTCCCAGGGCACCAAGCAAGCTCTCCTCATCCAGACAGCACCATTTTGTCCCTCACATTTGCACAGTCACTTAGCTGCATTTGCCTTGTCCTGGAAGTGATATTCCAGGTTCCCATGATCATCTGCTTCTCCAGGCTTCCTTAAGACTATATCTTAAGGGAGTTAATTATGTAACTTTTCCTCTCAAATCCAACTGAGAGATGTAGAGCTTTATTAATGGCACCTACGAGGGACATACGAAGCTTGAAAACAACACAGATCTACTGAGTTGCAAAACTGTCTTCCTGCTCACGTCCTCTCACCCTTTTCTACCTCACTTTCTGAAGTCAGCCACACTAATACAGCATTTGTGCAGAGAGGCCACATTAGCCAACTGACAACACCAAAAGAACTACCACACAGGCTTGCATGGCACAGACACACAAAATCTCACTTCCCAACATCACCTCAAAGAAGTCTTAAGCAATGTTAAGTATTCATCTGCAGCCAGTTGAGAGTTGCCAAGTGAAAAAGGAGAGTAGCAAAATGCACCACCTGCAGACCAGTCTTATAGAAGTCACCCTTTGTTAAGAACTAATTCAATCTTCAGGAAGAAGGAATTTTACAGGTTCTTACTGGGAGCTCTGTGCAGCATACGGTAATCCAGATGATGTGGACTTTCTATCAAAAACTTTTGCAAGGTGACCAGAAACATACAACCTTGTTTCAGCACAGCAGTTTAAAAAGCTGCATCAATGAGTCATTTGATCAGGCAGTTAATTGAAAAAGATGAAGTCACCTATGGGATTCTTTTTTCAGTTCTATTTGCCACTTTCATCATACTGCCTTGAGCAGACAGACCCAAGCACAGACCCCAGTGAACAGTTCAGTTTAAGAAAGCCAGTTTCAATTACTTCTCTATGTCAAGTATTCTCCAAAATATCAGACTTTAATATTAAGGATTATATTAGTGATTTTTAATGTAGGTGCTTGTTCAAAAGATTACCTGTAAGGCAAAGGCCCAAGACTGGGCAAACTAAAATGCATTGCTGCCCTGATATATTTTCAGTTTCACACAAGAAACATCTGCTTTATCTGCTAGGATTCAGAAGTGTGTCACAGGCAGAGGTGAGCATGTAATCTATCCCATACTTCTGCAGCGTGCTTTCAGAATCTGCACAGGCTGACTGAGAACACCTTAGAAACACCCCTACCTTCTCTCCACACAGCTTACATTACAGTGCCCGTTACTGCTGCAATATATACAAAGGCAAGACTATATATTTTTTAACTGTCAGTAAGAATTGAAAATCCACTCCTGTTCTGAAGCAATTTATTACGTAAGTGCAATTCTAAAGGTAATGGAATAGGTTTAAGCAAGAGGCATGGTCTAAGACAGCATTTTGTTCCTTCTGCTTTTATAGAATAGATTATTTCAGTTGGAAGTGACCTACAACAATTATCTAGTCCAACTGCCTGGCCACTTCAGGGCTGACCAGAAGTTAAAGCATGTTGTTAAGGGCATTGCCCAAATGCCACAAACACTGACGGGCTTGGAGCATTGACCAACTCTCTAGGAAGCCTGTTCCAGTGTCTGACCACCCTCTTGGTAAACAAATGCTTCCTAATGTCCAGTCTAAACCTGCCCTGGCATAGCTCGGAGACATTAACCACTTTAGAGCTTGAGCCTACTGTCTGCAAAAGTCATTGGCAACTTCCACCACGTTCAGCAGATGAGCAACCACGACTTGAGGCCCTACACTACTCCCCCCCAGGACTAAATCCTGACCCATAAAACTAGGATGTTTTGCTACTGCTTCGAAGTTCACACAGCATTACTGCTGACACCCAGAGAATGATTTCAGACTCAAACAGGATGAAAAAGTCAAGATTCCATTATCACTGGAAGTTCTCCACGGTGCAAGCTGCAGACATCATGCTTCTGACTGGAGACTGCTCCTATTATAAAGCAGACTGGTGCTCTACCTACCACAAATTATGCATCCCTTGGGAATTACACATCCATTTTTAACAACTGCTTTTTGCAGTAGATCCCTCCCTGTTTTCAAGTAGGTTGCACCCAGGAGTGCTACAAACATTAATTTTAGATTTACAGACTACAATCCAAACTGAGACCAGAGCTGCTTACGTTGACCTCATTGTCTACTTACTATCTGAGGAAAAAAGGACAAAGAATTACACTAAGCACCACCAGCAGATGACTTTTTAAAAAGACTGTACAAAGAGGAATGCTTGACATTTACAGGCCAAGATCAACAGGGAGGACTTTAAATCTTCACCTTATGATGAAGACTAAAGCAAGAACATGTTATGCTGAGAATTTCTGAGTTATACTGGTGCAAGAGAGGAAGACGCCAAGTTACCAGTACTGAAAAAACTGCTTGTCACCAGAAGTTTGGATCTGACAGCATGAAAAGAATCACCTCCCAGCAGGTCACTGCCAAAGAGAAATACCTCTTCATCATAAAAGAGCTAGAAGCTGGACCAACCACTACCTGACTAGAAAATCAAAAGCACTAGAAGTCTGCCCTGCATTGTAACAGGAGGACAGAACTATGTTTTTAGGATTCTCTGAACGGAAATCTGTCACGTTCTCAAAATCATATTTCGTCTACAACTAAGCACATGCAAAGAGCATGTAACTCCACGAGCACGAGAACAGCTGAAGCCTGGTTTCCAAAGATGGCTTGTTTTTTTGTTTGTTTGTTTTAACTCCCTTTTGGTTAACAGACTAATTCTGACAAACTTTCAAGTAGGATTCATAAATGTCTGCCCTGTGTGGATTCTCTGCTCAACAAGGAATCGCACTACAGAACTGCACTACAGAACTACAGGTTCTGAAGCAAGTTGAAAGAATGCCCAAGCAAAGAAAAATCTCATCTGTGGACTGACAGGATTACCTAATATTTCCTAAAGCCTAATTGAGCATGCATACCAACTCCTGCCTGTGTGTCCTGGTCTAGCTTGCCCTAGAGCACCTGACAGGCTCTCAGATGTATGCTCCAAAATGCTCCAAATCCCTGCCCAGAAGTAATGTAGGTGCACCTCAAACTTCTACACCTGAGCAAGCCAACAGAAGTCAAACACTTAGACAAAAGGTTAGTGAGAGCAGAAGAACAATGTTATAATTACTTTTTAATCCAATTTAAGGAAAGGCTTAAAATGTACTTCCCTTAAAAACAGTCCTAAGACAAAGCAATTCCAACACTAAAAACACTGTAGTAAAGAGTTCCTTCTATCATTACACCAGAAGTCATAGATACTAATACAAAGCAGATCTGAAGTACAGAGTAGGTGAAAAGACTGATCACTGAAGTAGCAGGAAATGTTGGAACTTGTTATTCAAGTACTTTACAGGAAGTCCTGTGCTATCTATCTAAGTAAACAAGGTCTACGAGGGAGTGTACAAGTCAGCTTTTCAGAACAACTGCCAGACAGATTCTTATTCCAGGTTTTTCCTCTGCTCATCCATCAACATCAGAGAGAATTCCACAGGAGAAATTAGGCCTTGCGTGTGTTTGAGCAGTTCCAATATCAAGGTTATGTTGTCAAGCTGTACTCTGGGGCAGGACTTAAGCCTAAAACGGTTAAAACACGTGAACTGGGCAAAACAAAACAGCTTCCCTCCCAAAGAGGAACCTACTTCCATACACCAGAAGGTGCTACCTTAAAAACATCACTCTTTACTATAACCATTCCTTGAAGTTGCCCACTCAGCCCTAGCAAATGCTAAATTAAGTCTAGCTGTTGCACTGATATCATATTGGGAAGCTTTTCAAAGGTAAGCAAATAGGAGCCCTACCTCCAGACTGAACTTCAGAACCAACACTGGGGCAGGGGGAAGCTGCATCCCTCAGAAGTGAAGGAAAGATGTATTTCCTGTGCAGAGCCAGAGATGAAATTTCCTTAACTACTTAAGGCCATCTTTCCCTGCCTTGTCATTAATAACGTCCCGCTACTTGTACTAGTCGTACAGCACAGAACAGACTGGAGGAAGACTGGAAAAGCAAAAAAAAGATGCCTTCTATCTTCTGATACTCTTTCAGTCCAACCATCTTGCAGATGGGCAAGAGGCACAAGGGGCTCGCAGAGCTCTGCAGAAGTACCACGGTCAGTAAGCATGTCAGTGCCAACACCTCTCCTCACTGGCATCACCAATTTGACAGCCTCAATGCACAAGACCAATTAGCAGCAACCTCACCAAAGGCAGAGCTGATAAAACTCTTCTTTGGATGGAGCAAAATACAGCCCTTCCCTGGTGCAGCACAAGGTAGGACAACTGGACATACTGGACTCTTTCTTCAGATCACTAATGGCACCGCTGCGACACTGGGCACGGAAAGAGCTCTGAGACACCTGTACTGCAGCACTGACTAGTACATAACCAGAGAGCTGCATCCACTCAGCCTTTCAGATAAACCTATGGCAACAGCTTGTTGCACCTTTCAGGCAAGAAGACCCTAAGGTGGCAACTTCTTCAAACAGGAAATTTATTTTGCCAGATTAAATAAAAGTAGCAGTCACGTGCTGCCTTTGGTTATTCACACCAAATAAAATCTAGGCTGAAACCTGAGCACTATCTTTATGATCGTAAGGTTGTCAACAGCACTTGCAACCATGAGGTCATCTGACTGTCATATTATTAGTCACCTTCAGCACCACTGTCACGCTGCCAGACATAAGCATAGTCATTCAGAGGGTCTTCCACTGATTTGCAATTGGATTAGCAAGAACTAAACAGATTATCAAGTCAAGCACTGTGATGACATAAATTTGATCAAAAGCTAAGAGGCTTCAGCGGATGGCTCAGATTTCTCCTAAGAGCACACAAGCAGCATTTTGGCAAAGTGAGCCAGCTGGATCAGGTGCTCTGCCCTAGTGGAACACTCTCACCCCCAGAGTCACCACAGAACTCAGCTTTGTTCAGACACTCGGCTCTGCTGCCACAGGGACAGTCTTGAGACAGGTGAACACAAAATCACAGGTTTAACAAAAATCATGTCTCCACAAGAAATCCTGGAAGATGGAAAAACACTTGCAAAGGGGTAAAGACATTCCTCTCCACCCCATCCTTGCAAAAAACGTCCACGTCATTCCGAGCTAGCTGCTCAAACACACGTGAATCCAGCTGCACTGCTGATGCACAAAAGCTGCAGCCATATCCAGCACCAGATGTGCCACCCAAGTGTTCTGGGTGTTTGTAACGGCCTGAAGAGAGCAGCAGGGTAGGCAAAATAAATTATGAACTGTACAGATAGATACGAGAGCAGGTATTTTAAAGCAGTCACATCAAAAACAAGGGGGAGGGAACAGCCAACATTCCTTATGAAAGTTGCTGAAACCCTGACTTTGTACATAAAAAATACCTGATGAGAGTGCAGGCCTTTCAGTTTAAAAAAAAGGAACAGGTCTCTGGCAGCAACTCTACAGTTATTTTCAAGAAGGTCAGGAGATTATTTTTCTCTGGAGCATATGACCTCCCACCCTACCTCTGTTACTGTAAGTCTCGTAAGGGTCAAGCCTGAACTGTGAGTAGCTCCAAAAGGAAGCACCAGCAGAGGAAAATAAAAAAAGTGTGACTCCTCCTGACTTTTACCATTGGTTTGGGGGCCTTCCACATCTTCAAGGGCAAGGCACTCAGAGAAGTCAACCCTCCCAGTTCTTCTACTGAAAACCAAAACCTTCCCAAAAAAAAAAAAAAGGCCAGCTGGCAAGCTAGCAAGAACCAAAAGCACCCCTGATCAGTTTTAATAGACTCACACAGAGATCCAAGTCCCGTCTGCGAGACTAGAGGCTTTTGTTCTTCAAAAGCCTTGCAACACAAGTTACTGTAGGGCAACAGGCTACAGAAGTCCCAGTTAAGCATTCATTTACTCAATAGAGAGAGTAACTGGAGACTGGAGAGGGAAGTTCTTCTTTGCTGTAGGACAAAAGCACGCAAGTGAGCTGCTCACACACGTCTGTTGCACTGCAGCACCTTCACACCACCTTATCTCCAGTCATTTGTCTCTCCATACCCTCATTTGTTTCAAAAGAAGACAGATCACAACTTTACATTCATGCTACAGAAGGCAGAGATTCATATCTGAAGTGTATCAGAATCACAGCTGCAGACGGAGTTCAGCTGTCTGGGGACACACGGTAAGAAAGCCCGAGTAAATGCTCTACCACCTATAAACCCCTCAAACTACACACTGTGTTTGAGGACCCAAGGAGGTATTCTAAGCTATATGTTTGGGGGTGTTTCCCCAACCCATCCCCAGCACTGGACTTGCTCAGTTAATACTTAAAAGTTATTGTAATACACATTAAAGACAAAAGAAAAAATGGAGAAGACTCATTCCACTGTGCAAAGGGATATTCTAACTTGACACATATACACCTTTTGGAGTTCCTTTCCTGAAAGGCATCTTCCCCTGGTTCATATCATAAGTTGATCCCCCTGCACTTCCCTGTCACTTAAAAGCCAGTTCAAGAACCACAACCACTAGAATGTTCAAGCAAAATCATTTAAAGAGTGTTGACTTCATTAAAAACAACCTGAAGGCGAGTGAGATCCCAGGGCTACCCTGGACAACCAGATAAAGTAAAGACCAGCAGAGGGGGGTGGTATTTATAGCAGCTTCACATGCAGTGCAAGGCTTCAGGGAGCTGTGCACATGCCAGAACTGTCAACCATTTCTCTAAGAGGTTACACCACTGCTTTGCTATGTATCCTACTCCTCCTGCAGAGGGGCTCAATGGAGGCACACTCAAAAGAGAAATTTACTACCAAATTCCTTAAATGAAAGGGAAATAGTGCTCTTCTATGTAAAGTTAATTGGCCTTGCTTCTTAAGTGCTCGCCTGTGGTTTCAGGTTCGACAGTAGCCAGCTCTGAACACTCGTCCATGAGTTAGCAAGTCACATATACATTTAGAGATGATTTAAGATGCTTACCTGGACTTGCTGGGGTTGCTGAACCTGTATCTGCTGCTCTGGCTGAGTTTGCTGCTGGACGCTGGTTGTCACAGGACAAGCAAGTTCAAGCAAAGACCCAGCCACCTCTGTGCTGTCCGTGTAAATGCAGTTGCCACCCTGCTGATACACCATGGTGGTGGTGGCTGTCTGCTGAAACTCCTGCAGAGCTTCCGGCCCCTTGGAAGCAAGGGAGTCCAGAAACTCCTTCATCCTGTGCTGGGGGATCGTTCGTGCCTTCACACGGATGTATTCTTCAAAGGAAATGGTGTTCTCCAGAGAATTATTCATATTGCAAGGTCCTTAGGGTTCCTTAAGGAAAGAGAAAGTGAAAGTCTTAACTACAGCACTCTTTGATGCGAGGATATTCCTAACTCCAGTAACGAATTTCTCATACCAACTCTCATAAGAAAGCTAGCAAATCTGCCCAGCCAGATGCTTCAGTTTAAGGAGGCATCTTGTACTACTATACATTTCCCAGATTAACCCTTAGCAGCTCAGGGAAGTCTGAACGATAACCAGGTGGACCTGTGGTACTATTCAAAGAGCTCGCTGCCACAGAAAGTCTTCTGGCACGTACTTCACCCAGATCAGGCAAGTCCCACAACAGATGAAATCAAAGTCGCACATTTAATTTGCTTGCAGCATGCAGTATTAGTGAGAGAAGCTCAGAAATCAATATCTGCAGCCCTGCTTTGCAGCCACAGAGGTGGGAGAACCAAGCAGCATGTTCTGCCAGGCCATGCAGTTCTATTCTAGGCAGCTAATGGGAAGCACAACGGAAGAGCAACAGATGCAGCATTCAGCCCACTGCTATTAGGACTAGGACAGGCTTATCGATTTGAACAGAGCGAGCAAAAGGAGAGTGCTGGGAACAAGAGATTCCTCAAATGGGGAACTACACACATGGAGAAGCAGAGCTCTGGAAATGACAAAGCCAACAGCAGCATCAGTTCTTGATGTCCTTTTAACATAGGAAGATGTTAACATGAAATATGCCATGAATGAATACAAAAGAGAGACAGAAAAAGACATTAGATGACCGGGGAGGAAGTGAGAGCAAGGAAAAAAAACCCTACAAAGC
This sequence comes from Merops nubicus, assembly GCF_000691845.1. Classification (NCBI taxonomy): domain Eukaryota; kingdom Metazoa; phylum Chordata; class Aves; order Coraciiformes; family Meropidae; genus Merops; species Merops nubicus. The sequence goes on along the minus strand of NW_008584308.1, from coordinate 3,118 downwards.
AACAACAAAAGAGATGACTCCACCTGAAAACATTAGAAAGCTCTAGGGTATACTGTGACAGCACTCTTCTCTTATTGACTTATCTTGTTTAAAACCACAAATTGTTTCTGCAGTGAGTATACTGGTTGTTTCTAAGGCACTAATTAGTCTTGATAAAGGACAGATTTAAGCTATAACTCTTCCAGATACTGAGATGGTTGTGAAAAGATGTAGAACAGCACAAGACTAGGACTAGAAGAGGTGATTCAGTGCTACTAGATCAAGCTGCAGAAAGGAGGAAAAAGGAACAAACATCACTATATGTACATCATGACAGTAGTTCTAAAGAGAATAGGTACAAGAGCCAAATCTTTTCTACCACTTTAGTGGAACCAAGACAGAAATATGGGACTGAAGACCAGGTTTCACACAGGCTGTTGCAATCTTGAGTTAGTTCTAGGCTCTCTGTGGCACCCAAGCGTATTCCCCAAGTCCAGCTCCAATTCCCACCAAAACCAGAGAGAGCTAGAGCAAACTCTAACCACTCTTCACAGCTACGTGTCAAAAGTCTAAACACACAGAAGTTTCTGTTTACATGGAGGAGGTTCATGGCTAGTGCACTGGACCAGGCTCACAGGGGAGAAAGTATCAAAGGTAAGAGGACCACGCATGAGGCAACCTGCCCTGTATCTATACTTTCTGGAGTTAAGCAACATTTGTTGCTGTATGAGATGACTACAGAAAATATTCTTAGAACAGGCATCAACCTTTGTTTAGTAAAAAGCACCAGCTAACAGTGTTCAGTTAGTAAATCCAACAGCTCTGTAAAAATCATCATACAGAAGCTCCTGCAGAGCCAACAGCTGGACAGAAAAACAATTCTCCTGCCTTTCAAAGACTCTGTTCTGACACATTTTCAAGCCAGCTCTTCATGTGATAGAGCCAGTTAAGACTATTATTCACTTAGTCGCTGAGTGAGGTTTCCTCCAAGAGCCAACCAGAAGTATTCTACACCCCTACAGGACACATTCTTAACCCCTTCCCAAGTGACTGTACACATCCACCGTGAAACCAAGAAACGGCCTTGTCCGTGAACCCTCGGTGACTCGGGTGGGACCTGCACCAGACACTCAAACACATCTTGCAACGAGTGGCAACATGCTCCACTACATACTCCAAAGCTGGAAAACAGATTTTCAAAGCTGAAAAAAGATTTTGAGCTATTAGCGTGTCCTGATTTTCTACTTTGATTTGAGTACTACTGCCAGGCTTTCAGAAGAGCACTGTCACTTTGCACGTCCGCTCTGAGGTGTGCTCACAGACACACTTCCAGAGGGAAGACTCTTCTGAGGAATAAGCCTCAAGGAGGCCAGGCTGGGAAGCCAGACATGAGCCCTACACGTGCTCTTTGACACTTATCTGCCGCCAAACAGGATGGGCTCACCTCTCAAAAGTCCTTCTTCCTTGACCCTGCACTGGTGGTTATTATGTTGTAACAACTCCGGAACAGCTGTTCGCCTTCTGCGAGCCTTGCCAAGGGAGTGAGCGAGGTGCTCAGCCAGGCCACTCTTCCCAACAGCACCTATCCATTAGCCCTCACTGCTACTTTTGGAACCCCAGCCCCTCTGTCAAGGGCTGCTCACAGGTACATAACGCTCCTGTGCGGCACAGACCAGAAGGCACCAGAAACCCAGGTGTGTAAGCATCATCCCAAAGATCAAGAAGAGGTCCACCACCAAACCATCACCTGCCTCTTCCAACCACCAGGAAACAGAACAAATACAGCATTAATTTCTTGGATACAAATCCTTGGCCCTGCTTGGCTACTCCATCTTAATTAGTTCTTTTTAGAATCAAAATCAAGAGCCTACTAGGCTTGACTTCCCTTACTAGCAAATCTTCCTGTTGCAAGCTGTCAGAAGGAGCCTCTCTTTTCCTCTCTTCTAGCATGGAAAAAATCTTCCTTTAGATTTGCTTGAAGTTACTACACTGAGAGCCACTAATGCCTAAACCCATGAAGCTCTCAGCTGAGCCACTGCAGCACGGGAAGCCCCAAGCGCAGGTCCGAAACCCCACCTGGTGTATTTGTTCCTGCCCCAGAACAGCAACGGGATCTTCTCTTGGTTTTCTCTTCAACTCTGGCACTCAGAAAGGAGCTAAAGACACTTCAGATAATGGTGTGGGCCAGGCCATGTTTCTCCAAGAGTCCTTCCTGTCAGTTTGAAGGCTGCTTGGGATTATTTAGCTAAAAAGCACTAAAGCACTCAAAACTGCACTTCAGAAAACCCGGCACAGCTGCAGAGGTACCAAGTAAGTGAAGATTCAGGAAAGTAATGCTGTACTCCAGAAATGTTATTTATTAAAACTAAAAAATCACCTGCATCTCCAACAGAAAAACTCTAAGGCTCAAGCACACATTCAACAGGCTCCTGTAGGGCAACATGAACAGCTTGCTGCTGCAGTCGCCACTTTCACTGCTAGTTATGTAAAAGGTATTAATTTACATACTCCATTTATCCTGTAGACAAGCATTAGAAACAGCAAACACCCATCCTCACTAGGTCTTGGCAGCATCTTTTTTAATACCCCATTTTAAAATAAAATAAAAAAAAAAAAGCATCCAGGCAATAAGCTTCCTCTGATAAAGGGAGGCAATTCCTCCCTGTTCAGCATAACTGCATTTTTTTCCCAGGAAGTAAGTTCAAGAAACTCTCTGAAGATCATGAGCACATACGGTTAGTTTGTAAAACTTAGACTGAGGTTACTGAAAACACACACACAACTTGCAGCATGTGGACAATCTGGACTCACCAGTCACCATGTTGCATGTATTTCTGCTGCTCTTGTCCTGAGCTCTTAGACTTGTAACGTTCTGGAGAAGACAGAACAAAGAAGCCCTTTCCATCCCCAGTTCCTCTTTCTTTATTAAAGCCATTTTATTTTTAATATGTATTCCATTAAGAAAAAAAAAAAAAAGCAAATAAAACACCAGTAAAGACAGATGGGATCATCCACTCAGCTAGCAGCTCCGACTGCGGAATTGCAAGGTGCCCAATTCGTAACCATTGTGTCCCTCAGCCTGACCAGTGTTCCTAGGAACGGGGGCGTGAGCACGTGTGTCACAGCGTGCGGCGACAGG
>NW_008584307.1:0-8756 GCF_000691845.1 Merops nubicus | reverse complement strand
TCCAAGCCTCAAACCACAACACAACTGTAGGAAAATTTCTGTCTCTATCAATATCCTTGTTTTCATCTTGTGGAAGAAGGCAATGATGAAGACGTCTTATTTCCTATGCATGTGCTTGCCCAGCTTGGGATGATATGCTTGAAGTGGTAGGTGAAGACCCAATTTTGCAACGTGCTGAGCTCTATGTAAGAGGAGCCAGCACCCCCTCGGTCCTGGCATTACAAGGAGTCAAGCGGACATTCCTGAGATGCATTGAAGTCAGCACCTTACTATATCAGTCCCACCACAGGTCTCCCTTACCCTTCATCTTAATCTGATCTGCAATTGTTCTAGTATCTGGAAGATGTAGCATAAAAGCCGTTTCTTAAGCCTCTCACTCATTAGCTGTACTGGAGCAGAAGCAGGAACACTGGGACTGGACAATTTATATTTGCACCTTCTTGGTGTGTTTGTCAGCCCCTTCTTTCCATGGCTGCAGTCAGATCAGTTTAATTTCATCTTGTGATCTTTTGTGAAAAAGGTGTGCTTTTTTGATGGTAATAATAATTGAATTAAGTTTAACATAAAGCTTTCTGCAACAAAATCTTATTCAGCCTCTATGCGACATGCAATCTTAAAAGTGTTGCTTTGTCAACTACAGACAGGCTACTTGGGAAATGCCAGATGAGGTATTTGGCTTTCAGCTCTGTCACAATGGACAGCTAATTAAATGTTTTGCTAATAATAGTATCCTATGTTTGAGGAGATAAGCTTAATTACTTGTTGAATTTCAGTGAAGTTTTGCAGACACGTCTGCATATTCCTGATAGCTAAGCCAACTTCTGTTTAACAACACAGTTTTTGCTCATTTCTGTTATTTAGATATATCATTAATGAACATAAAATGTCACTGATGGAAAGAAATAAAGGAATCTGGCATTTCTTCACTAAAACTCCATTACCTGATAATAAATAAGTGTCAAGTCAATACAAGACCAGCAGACGCTCATCACACAAAATCTTCAAGGGAATTCAATGGAAAGCCTTCTGCTGACTTAAGGAGAAAGCAGACAACACCTAGGATTCTTATCATTAAAATACTATGTTTGCAATTTGCATGTAATCTGTGGTCCCTGCAATAATGTGAAGTTCACTGCTTTCAAGACATAATGATCAACACTCTGATAATGAGCAGGGAAACTAGAAGGCTCCTTGCTTCCCAGGTTCTTTGGGAAATAATGCAGAGTTTTCCCACTGTCACAGCTGTTCTTAGAGCAAGATGCAGGAGTTTTTACCCTTCACGCTCCATACTCCCAGAAATCACAGCTGTGATTTGGAGCTATAGTACACAGCCTAAATGAAAATAAATACTTCTTGTTCATGGGACAATACAGCCATCTGTTCCATCTCCTTAGGGCATGCATACCCAGGGCCACGCCAAGGTGGCACGGCAGCCCAGGTGAGCTAGCTAGGCAGCCCAGGTGAGCTAGCTAGCTACGTGCAGGGGAAGGACACTACACAGCGGGTGTGCTCTGATTCCCACGCTGGCTTCTGTCCTGAGCCAGGGAGATGCTGACTCCCTCCATGTCCTAAAGGACAAGGCACAATGTAGAAACATTTGTGTTTTGCTAGTCTCATCCTGACAAGGTATTCTAAACACTTGCCTGGAAGGACAGCTGAGATGAAAGGCAACCTAACACCTCCATATCTAACTGGCCTTGAGTCAACTCTGCACCTGCAACACTGGATCCAGTTCTGGATCCAAACACAGGAAAACCATTGACATAGTGCCATCATCCAGTGGAGTCTGACAAATATGGCTAAGGGCTGCAAATGGCCCACAAAGAGGGGCCAGGGGAGTCATCTTGTTTGGCTCAGAGAAGGGAAGGCTCGGGAGCAATCACAGCGGATGCCAAAGCCCAACTGGTTCATGACAAGAAAGACACAGTCCTGGAACAAGGGCCATATGGAGAAATCTCTATCCTTGGTGATACTCAAAACTCACCCAGACAAGGCCCTGAGCAACCTGATCAAATTTTGAATTTAGTCTTGCTTTAAGCAGGTGATGCTTAACTGGATGATCTCCAGAGGTCCCTAAATAATTCTGTCTGAAGACACTGGGGAAATTAAGGAAGCAAATATCACTAATCTCCACAGCATAAGGAGAGCAAATACAGGAACATCATCTGACTATGATTTTATTGCAAAATGAGTTATCTGCTGATGCCCTGGGGTCTACTAAGCAGCTTCTAGATCTTAATTAAGGTAGTTACTTCAAAGATAAATCTGCATTTAACACCTAAGTATGCTTAATAATTTTCTTTTAAATGCTTTCCTGAATTTTAACTCTGCTATTACAGGTGGCCTCTCACAAAATATGGGACTAAAAAGTAGAAGGATGCTGACTTAGTACTAAAATTCCTAGTAGTACCAAACCCCTAAAAGACACAATGCTATTCTATATGCTACAGCAAAGTAGCCCAAGCCAAAAGATTTATGTTCATTTAATAATAAATAATTTTATGAGACTCAGAATTTAGGATTTTTGACCTGAAACTCTGTTTGCAGACTTCAGAATTCCCAAATGAGGTTAAATGAGCTAAATGATGACAACTCTTCCAGTGCTGCTCTACTCTTTCTGTGTCAAAGAAGAGTTGTTCTATGTGATAATTGCTCTTGTAATTAAAAGGAGGTTCTGGTGCAGATAAGAGCTGTGCTTCAAAACAACACTTGTATTTGGAAAGGAAAAGAAAAAACGCAGAGCCAAAGTGGATAGTGGTAAGAAAAGGAAAAGAGATGCTGAAAAAAACCAAAAGAGCTAGTGGGTTAGCAGAACTTGACTTTGAGCTGGACAAATAAACACAGCTACAGCTTCTTGCAGAATTTAGGAAAACGCCCTGAGCACAGGCAATGCGGCGGTTACCATAGCAACTTACACACAGCCACACATCAGACAAATCCTGTAGCTCTTCTCCAGTTTAAACTCCCAACTAAAAATACAGAATCAGGTACAAACGAGCGTATCTTTTGTCTTCATTGGTGAAAGATCATTCATGTGAGTACTTCCACAGGGGTCAGCTCACAACCTGCAGTGGTGACCACCCTCCACGTGCAAAGGGGTTTACAGGCTGGGAGCAGATGGTCGCTCTGTACCTCCACTCCTTCCTTCAAGGGATGTGACTGAATACAACACAGGATGCTCTTTCTACCCCTGCCACCTCTTTGCATGGCATCCACCTCATGGTAACGTACAGCAGCTCCTGTAAACCTTTGTACTGCACGGCTCTCTCCAGGACCCAGCACTGCTCTCTGCACCTGCAACCTGGCATTGGAAAAACACCTTGTAGTGCTTCATGCTCGGCTGGATGCTCCGTGTGCCCTGCCTTGCCTGAACACTGCCTTGTCTGGGGCCCAGGGGTGACTAGCTGCCAGCATCCCTCTACAAACACTTGTGCACCGGCTCTGCCTGTGGTGGAACCCATTTGCTTCATGGCAGCCTGTAGGGTGCTGTGTTTTGGACTTGTGTCTAAAACAGTGATGGTAACACAACAATGTGAGTTATGCTCCTTTTGGGTCTCCAAAATTAGGGAAGGGGGGAAACAGGGTAAGGGAAGCTGGGGAGCAGCTGCAATTGCAACGTGGCAGAGGGACCTTCCTGTCCTGCACCTCTCCCCCTGCGTGCCCTCACCAACTGACTGTGGGCAACATTGCTGCTTCTCTGAAGATGGGCTGAAGACCAGTTCAGCCTCTGCCAGCTCATAAAGGGGAATGTGGCTCCAGGGTCAAGAATGTTAACACCCAAGGGAGCAGGCATCCACCACTGCAACCAGCAGCTGATGCTCCGCTGATCTGGGTTGTCTGGAGAGTCTGCCTGGATGTGCAGCCAGCAGCGCTGAAGTCCAGGCATCTCAGCTGAACACCCTGAGCAGCTCTGAAACAGCTCCAGAGAGGGTGCATGCAAAAGACTCTGATCCAGGGTCAGCCTAAGAAGAGTCAACACATCTGGACATGCTCTGAAAGGATGAAAAGGCAAAAAAAGAGGTGATTTTCAGGTCTATGCCCAGAGGGAAAGTAAGGGGCAAAACAGTGCGTGGGTCAGGGCTCTCAGCTGCCAGGGCTGTTAATAGAGAGACGCAAGAGGATGGGTGAGGGATGGCACTGGACAGACCTCCTGGGCACCGTGGCTGTGCTCAGGGAGAGGGATCTCAAAACATCTCTCTCTGAAGGGCATCCCTCCTTGTGGTCTGCATCCCGACGGACGAACGCACCCCGTGCAGCTGCCATGCTGCTGCCTGTGGTCTTGGAGAATAAACACAGGTATGTTCCACGGCAGATGGGCATGACAAGAAATAAGGTATGACAAGCAAATGTAGAATCAAAAGCTCCCCTGATGATCAAGGTCTCCCTGCCAGAGATGACACTCTCCTCAGTAACGCCGCACTACTGCTCAGGCTACAATTTCACTCTCAGTGAAACACTTTTCTGAACAAGTTCTTACCTGTGATAACACAACCGTGCCCTGGCCAGCACAGCCTGCAGCAAGAGCGTCCTGTGCAGACTTGCTGGAGACAAGGTCTCCTGGTCTATCTCCTTCCCACCCCAGGGGTTTAGGAAGCTTGGGAAAGAATTTGGCAGCACAATGAGTTCTCTCAAACCTCCCTATGTCAACTCTTTGCTCTTCTGCACTGATACTACAATGCCATTTGGGATCCTACCACAACAAGTGGGTGAGCATGTGCTTAAATATCAATCTCTGAGCTGCTGCATTTGATGACTGTGAAGGACCAATGTGAAGGACCGAGCCATGAATGTTTGTCTCAAAGATAGCCTTGGATGGAGGACTGCACGTGTGGAAGAGCTGTGTGAGCTGGGCAGAACATGTCTGGGCATGCACCACGCTGAGAGGAGCCGAGCACGTGTGTGAGTCGCGGGCTGTTCCAGAGGAGCCCCTGGGCACACCGCCGGCCTGCCCACCCCCTCCCCTGGCCGGGGAGGTGCAGCATGGGCGTGCCAATGGGACAGACCCTGGGCCTGGGACAGACCCGGCAGGCCCTCGGCCTGAAGCCCTGCAAGCACACTTCACCTAAAGGAGCCTACGCCAACCTGCAGGAATGATGTCAGTACTCAGCCCGGACCCTATTTAAGCCGGTGTGGACACTGCCTCAGCCTCTTTCTGTCTCTTTTTCTTCACCTGCTCAACGGCGCTTTTTCCTTCTCCTGCACCTGCTCACGGCTCTCCGGCCTGCTCACAGATCTCCGGCCTGCTCGCCGCCTCGCTGCTGCTCCACCTCCCACCCCCGAAGCTGAGACGGCTCCAGCCCGACGGCGCGCTGTGGGCCAGTGGTGGGAACTGCTCTGGCGACTCTCTACCGACCGCTTGCTTCATTTCTGCCTTTTATTTTCACTCTGTCATATCGCTACTCTTTTCTAACATTTTTCTCGTTTTGTAATAAAAACTGTATTGGGTATATGGCATTTGACCTCGCTTGTGTCTTAATCTCGCCTCTTGGGATCATATTGAAACCTCCCCCGACATCGGATCGGGACAATGACTAAAGTGGTTACTGCCAAGCACACACTCATCTGCAATCCCAAGTCTAGGCTGGGGTGAATAAATACAAGTGATGCATTTTAACAGCAGACCAAAAAGTATCTTTATAATGCACTTCCACTTTAACAATTGAAAGAATCAATTTTCTGAAGAACTTGATGTTGGTTCTATGCTAGTGCACAAGGTGTTTTGTCAGACTATCTCCACCTGCCACCACTTGCTGTCCTAAAAAAAGGACCAAGCAAAAGACAGCAAAATACTTTTTATTCCTTGTTCTCTTTTCAGCTCACAAGGGACTTTTCAATATTATTTAGAAAATGCAGTTATACTCTTTTCCATCCCCCAGACTGGGAATTCTAATTCAAATAAATCTTGCCATAATAATAAATCTTTTTTTTTCTTTTCCCAAAACATCTAATGCTTTTAGGACAATTGAACTGAAAGCTTGGAAAACAAAGCCTATCCTTTTCTCACTGAAAAGGTTTCATTTGGAGTGGAAGCATGTTTCTGACTCCTGATTAGCTGAGTGCTTTACTCATTTCTTCCATATTAATAATAATATTGTCATCTACAACAATAAGAAAACAGGATGTTCCACAAGGCAGGCACTTTGGCTTCTCTTCTGACACCAAAAGAGAGAGCTTTTTGGATATACACTCTGGATATACACCAGCCAGGGCCAAATGGAGAGTCAGTACTTGTAGGCTCTCAAAAAGGCAGACAGGGTTTGCTTTTGAAGGATACTGAGTGTTTTTCTCTCCCAGAGACAGCAAAAAATGCTGAGCTGCTCAGCACTTTTCAAGTAGCTGCACAGCAGTTGCTTCCTCACTCCTGGACTGAACTTCTGTCTTGACTGAAATTTGAACAAAGGAAGAAAGGAAACCAAGTGGCCCAGCCTCCCTCTAGTCCACTCAGCAGCTGGTCGCTGCATCCCTTAAGACACGACACCACACAACCAATATTCTACACATAGGTGACTGAGCTTGCTTTAAATGGTATCACAGAGCAAAGACATCCTTCCTCAGCTCTCAAGAAAGCACAAGAAGAGAACGATGCTGCTGGAGCCCACAGCAGTCCTACTGCCTGCTTGCTAAAAAAAATCAGAATAGTCTAATAAACTAATTAATAAGGCAAACTTGTCCCATTAAACTTGCAGTATGCACTTGTTCTAAGCCTGCACTTTTTCTAAGCCTACACAACAAATCATCACAGTTTCTCATTGCTGAAATATGCCATCCTTGGTATTTGGATTTTCTCAGAAAAAAAAAGAAAAGGCAGTAATACATCACTTCACAGATGGAAAATAAAACAGAATATAGGTATAATTACATATCTGCCTTTTGTTATGTTGAAAATCATTTTATAGTCTCTTCACAGAGAGAAAGGTGACCAGTGAGATCAGCTGAGGTATCAAGTAAAGAAATCCTCTCATGCATTAGAACAGGCTGTTCAGAAAAAGCCATGCATGCTATGATCATTTCATGTATTCTTCTCACTCTCCAATAGGAGCAGATAGTGTTTTACAAACCTGTTAGTCTCAACAGCTCCCACCAAATGTGTAAATTAGAAGCGACTGCACAAAGCAAATGTGTTGTGCAAATGCCATATTAGAGAAGCAGACCTGCCGGATTTACAACATACAGCAACTGAGGTTCACACATGAAAAAAAAAAAATGCAATTTTGTTTCTGTCTATAGTGAAACAACTTAGAATTAATATTAATTAACTTCTTCCGGATGTACAAATTTTATCCCCCGTTGCAATGTCCCCAGGGAAAGTACTGTTATCTGCTTTAGCAACCATGTTAAGCCGGCTATTTAACAGTAAACATTACTATCTTTTGAATAACAATAGTTTAAAGATATAAACAATGGAGGGATACATCCAGCTGTCTTTTTATTTTGAAGATGTGATACTGAAAAACCCAGACCAGCCACCCAAGGCAGGGCAAGGATAGCACTGAGTGCCTTGTAATTCACATTATCCATATGATGATTTTACTTCCAGTGAGTACTTGAGCTGATGACAGCCCAACTCACCCCTTCCAGATGACCTTGCTGAGCCAGCCAGACTGGTATGTAAAACAAAAACCTTCCCAAGTGGCAACACGAACAGAGACAGTGACCAGCCCTGTGGATTGACTTACGCAATCAGTGTCCAAATGAGATGCTGGGAAAAGATGGCACCTCAACACCGGTGTGTGAAAGCCAGTGTGACCATGGGATGAGGAATTCCCCGGGGAAAGATTAGAATGTCATCTCAGATCTGCCACAAAACTTCAAGACTCCTGAGGCTGCCTTGTGTCATTGCTCACAGAAGTGGTAACAGGAAAAAGGAACACGAGCCCCTCTAGACCACAAACACTCAGGATCCGGCAAACTGTGAAGAGTCTGCACCAGGAGAGGGCTTCACCTCTCACCCACAGCCCATGTCACCCATCTGCCTGGCACGGTGTGAATCACACCTGTCCACAATCAAAGCCTTGCTAAGCAGAACTTAAAATACCAACACGATGGAGAAAACTTCTCCGTTTCACTGATGCAGACTACTTTGCAAGGGGTTGTACCTCTTGAAAGTTAAGAAATTGCCCATTCCATATATACTGGTAGGAGTGCAGGGCTCCACAGCAGTACCACACCAAAACCAGAAACTAGAAGCTCTTTTGAACCTCTCAACTCGGGTTAGATGTCCTCTGCAGCAATGCTGAGTTGGTGAGGTGTGAAGAGTGTGTTCACTCCTAACCTACTTTAGCAAAGCAGTTTTGAGGTCCCAGCGTGAAGATGTTTCTGAATGTCAGGATGTGCTGTGGGTTTTCACTCCCGAGCAACCAGCACCAGCTGGGGATCCATTTACTTTTTAGCATTTAGGCCAAAGACACAAAATGTTCACATCACAAATAGAGAAGAATTGGTAACAGAGTATTAAACAACTGTAATAAAACCCTATTAAACCTAGGGACATCAGGGGCACCAAATATTCATGTCCTCTGCAATAACTTGATCTATTTTAAAAACATAGTAATAGAGACAAAGACTAATATGTATTTAATAATTAGTTTGCAATATTCACCATATTCCAACACCTAAAGACAAAGATGCTTGCTTTTGTCAAAACTTCTTCTTTTGAAGGTTCTCCATCAAGAGAAATTTGAAAAATAAATCCTTTTGTAACCTTGACATAAGCAATTATGTAATATCTGTTTTTATATACATATATATATATATAT
>NW_008584306.1:2020-2916 GCF_000691845.1 Merops nubicus | reverse complement strand
CCCAACACTCCAGACTCACAGGGGCAGAGGAGAAGGGAGGAGATTCCAGTCACTTCATGGTAGCTTGATTTCCCATTTCCTGGGAATAGCTCCAACATGATGAGGAGATGCTGCTGCCCTGGGTGGAGGCAGGCAGCACTTTGCTGCCCCAGGGAGAGCAGCAGGATTGCTCAGGGCATCAAGAACCAAGCAGGACTCCCATCCTTGCACCACCCAGTGAACAGATGGACTCTTTTTGGAAACCAAAACTGTTTTGAAAAAGCTCAGGAGCAGATGAGGGGGCTGATCTATGACTCTGTGATCCCACAGTCCTGCTTGGAAGACCCAGACCATGGGATATTTAAGTGCCTAAGTGCTGAAGATTCCTTTCTAGAATCTAGAAGGATCTAGACCTTAGCCTAAATGATCCAGCTCAGTAAATAACAGCTCCTGGAACATCTCAGAGGCTCCTGTGCAAGGTGGGGAATGACAAAGTTACTCCTCTCCCAGCATTTTCAGACTCTGATGGCCCCAAACACCAGAGCAAGGACATGAACAGGGAAGTGATGCTTCCCCCCAAAACATGGCCAAATCCTGCTCAGGAAAAGGCATCTGCTGGCCAAGGGAGTGGCCATCTGGAGCTGTTACCTGTGAGGTAGAAGATCTGCAGCATGGATTTGAGGCTTCTTATCCTCCCCTCCAGCAGAGCCCGAGGGTCGGGCTGCGCGTCGGCCCCGCCTGGCCCCGGGGGCTGTGGGGGGCAGAGGAGAGGAGAGCTCAGGGGGCACAGCCCCACAGCACCCACGGGGTCAGCAAGGTGGGGAAAGACCCCCCAGATCAGGTCCAACCATCAACCCAACACTCCCATGGCCTCTAAACCATGTCCCCAAGGGCCACGTCCACACGTTCTTTGAACC
>NW_008584306.1:1071-1996 GCF_000691845.1 Merops nubicus | reverse complement strand
CCGGCTCCAGGCTCCTGTCAGGAGCTGTGCAGAGCCAGAAGGTCTCCCCTGAGCCTCCTTGCCTCCAGGCTCAGCACCCCCAGCTCCCTCAGCTGCTCCTCACCCTCCAGCCATGTTCCCCAGACCCCTCCCCAGCTTTGTTGCCCTTCTCTGGACCTTCTCCAGCCCCTTTGTCCTCCTGTGGTGCCCAAACTTGACCCCAGAGCTCACAGTGTCACCTGCAGGGAAGGTGGTTAGAGGAGAGAGAAATAATAGAGTGGCTTGAGATGGGATTTTGAGTACAAAAGGAGAGAAATGAAGCAGAAAGAGAAAAACTTCCAAACCAATGAGTCAAGAAATGCCCACGGGAGCTCCAAGCAAGGAAGCTCAGCAGTTCTGGGCTAGCTGGTAGTGAAAAGAGGAGATGGGAGGATTGGATGTCACTTAAAAAGGGAAAACACAACCACAAACAGTCAGTTCTACATGAACAACCTCATCCAACCCCCTCCTGTGAGAGCAGGATGTGTGCAGCCAGCTCCTCCTCACCCCTTTCTGCTCCAGCTTGGCCCGCAGCTCGTCCCTGCGCAGCCTCAGCTCCTGCACTCTGGCCTTCAGCCTGGCCAGCTTCTCCTCCTGCTGCTCCTCTTCCTCCTGCTGCACGGCTGCCCGCCGAGCCCGAGCCTCCAGCACCTCCAGCTGAGCCAGCAGCCCTGGGGGGAAAAGCAGGAGCAGCTCCTGAAACCAGGCTGGGGCCGAAAGCACGGGCTGGAAGTTCTCCAGAGGGTGGGCAGAAGGTTGAGCCCCAGCCAGCAATGGGTTCTGGTGGCCAAAAAGGGCAATGGGTTCCTGGGGTGCATGAAGAAGTGTGGTTAAAAGGTCAAGGGAGGTTCTCCTGCAACTCTGCTCTGACCCAGGCAGGTCACCTCTGGGGTACTGGGTACCGTTC
>NW_008584306.1:0-759 GCF_000691845.1 Merops nubicus | reverse complement strand
GCTTCCCAGAGAGGCTGTGGAGTCTCCTGCTCTGGAGAGATCCCAAACGTGGCTGGTGTGCCCCTGGGCACCCTGCGGGGGGTGAGCTGCTGGAGCAGGGGTGGGATGGGATGATCCCCAGGGGTCCCTCCCAACTCCCACCGTGTGGGGCTTTGTGAGCAGCTCAAGCACAACTCAGCAAAGCAGAGGATCACTTCTAGCCCCAAGCACTTTAGGGTTCTTGCCTGTAGGAGGACACTCTGGGATGGGATGATCCCCAGGGGTCCCTCCCAACTCCCACCGTGTGGGGCTTTGTGAGCAGCTCAAGCACAACTCAGCAAAGCAGAGGATCACTTCTAGCCCCAAGCACTTTAGGGTTCTTGCCTGTAGGAGGACACTCTTTGTCTCTTTGCACTTGGATGCCTCACACCCTGCACCCCAACCAACTCACCCCCTGTTGAAGGTGCCTTCAGTTGCTCCATCTTCTTGGGAAGCACTGACGGTGGGTCCAGGCTCATGCAGACATAATCCTATGGATTAAGGGCTAGAATGAGATTATATTACAATATAATTGTATATAACCCACCACATTCTTGATTCTGCCAATTCACAACATCCCCCCCAACACAGAAACGCGTGGGGAGCGCAGGATTCATCAAACCCAAGGCTGGTTGGGGTGGGAAGGGACCTTAAGGCCCAACCCCCCTGTACTGAGGCGGGATATCCGCAGCCAGAGCAGACGGGGCGGCGCCAGGGACGGGGCTCAGGGATAATCCCGGG
>NW_008584305.1:0-3492 GCF_000691845.1 Merops nubicus | reverse complement strand
CACCGACCCGCCCGCAGCCCGGCGCTGAGCGGCCAGGACAGCGGCACCCCGGGGGCACCCCGAACCCCCAGTCCTGGCAAAAACCGTCAGACCAGAGCAGACTGGTCTCTCTGAAGCCTCTTTCCTTCTGGTCTTTCCAAGAGATTTGGGGTTGTTCTACTTTTAATACCCAAAGCCGGCTGATGGGGATGGCGGCACGTTGCTCGTGGTAGCTCCCTCCTCTCCTCCTCAGGTTTTATATGAATGTGGCAGTCCCTGCAAGTGATTTTCTCATACGTTAGGACAACAGCTCCAGCCCAAACCCTGAGGGGTTTTATTTACTTGTGGTAAGTAACACGTGGCTCTGAGCAAAGGTTTGTGCCTCACAGCTTAGTCCTACCACATCCCAGACCTCCAGGCATTCAGCCTGACATTGGAAGATGCCTTGTTTGATTTGGGTGCACGGCTCTAAAACTAAACTTGAAGCTCAAGAAAACACATATTTTGATCCTCTTCTCCCTCTCTTTGCATCAAAACTGAAAGAAATTGTATTCAAGCTCTTCCTGTAGCAACAGGTTCTACAGCCTCTAAATTAACTCTGTTTTTCCTGGAAGGCTGAGAGCAGACTCCAAGCTGCAGCTGAGCCTGGGAGTTGCAGTCCCCTTGAATTTGGAGAGACAGGCGTGGAGAGTGAGGAGTCAACTCAAGTTTGTGACCTGAAAGAGTCTTAATAAAACTATGGGTCCTGTCTTGAGGAACTCAGTTACAATAACTATTATAATTGCAGTGATAATAGTCTGCTATTAATTATTAAATATTCACCATAAGTTTTGAATACATAAAATGATAGAAGAAAAAAATCCCTCTTCAAAGCTGGCAAACTCTCTACAGCATCATATACATTTATTTCCTATTGCATATGTCCATTTTCCCCCAAAGCCCTTGGAAGTGATTTTATTTTCTGCCATGTTCTTACATATGAGTCACTCCCTTCTGCTGTTTCTTTTTTGCCTTCCTTTTTTTGCTGTTCTATTCCAACATGTCCAAATCTAAATCTGATGTTGCTGTTTCCCAGCTTTTAGTGAGAAAACAGATTGAATAGTCTCAAAGATGCATATTCACAGCTGAAATTTGAGGGAGCAGTCCAACACAAATTCTTCTCTGTGAATTATTTTGGTAGTATATTAAACCTGATATGATTTCAGATTCAAATGATTTCTCTCAGCTGTTTTGGAATTACATAGAAAACAGAAAATCCTTCTGCTCTGTTCTCTTGTAGTTGATACACCTCCCAAGCTGCCCTTCAGTGTTGAAATAACCCTTGAAGAACTCATCTGTTTAGGAAACTGCTAAAAGCCTGTGTGAAAAGTGTTTACTTCTCATTTTTAGCTCACTGCTTCTCCTGGCATCAGCCTTGTTAGCACAGGAGACACTTAAAAAATCCAGCAAGGCTTGTAATGAGCCTTTACAGCCCAAATTCCTGGAATGTTGTAACACCGTTAGTCCTTCTCATTGCAAGATCCCAACACACCATGGTAAATCATTTCTAGTCCTGTTTTTAACAGTCTCTGCACATCTTTCTCATGAGAATGATTTATGCCAGTGATAATATCCTAGCACCTCCCTCCATTTGTCTATTATCACTTGGACTGTGGGGCTGATTGCAGTGATGAGCAGAAGCTACACTCTGCTCACCTGGATTTGAAAGTCACCACGAATACATAGAGTGATCTCTCCCAGGAGTGGTTAAGTGGTCCAGTCCTCATAAAACAATAATTAAGTGACTGAAACCAGTAATTGGTCTTCATGGTCTGATAAGCCCGATAAGGGTAGCAAAAAGGAGATGTGACAACACTGTACCATGTTCAGACACCAGAGGTGAGAGAACACATCAGTGAAAAATATGATGGTCAAACCTCATGCACGCTGTGACAGCCAGGCTTAGAGAGCAGCTAGTTTGATGTCCTCCACTACTCCAAAACGTGGGAAAACAGGCACAGAGAGGAGTGGAACAGCCTCATTCCAGGCAGCAGCTCTGCAAGCCCGGGTGAGGGTGCGTGTGTCACTGCAGATCTCAGAGCTCCTGCCTCTGATGTGGAGAAGGAAGAGAGACAAACTTGTCATTTCACGTTAGCACATTGCACAGAGGGAGGTGATGGGAAGAGGACAAGCTAACTACACTTTGCAGAGGGCTTGATAAAAACAAAACACATTCAAGGAAAAGCCCCATGTCGCCTTAACACCCAAGCTATTTACTACAGCAGATAACCACCAGGTACATCTGCATCAACTGCCTGTAGGCAATATCCACCTGCTCGCATCTGTGTGTCACTACACAGGATTCATCCCATCCTTCCTCAGCAGGCACTTGAGGGGCCTGGACCAGGCTCCTGTCCTGCTTGGAGGAAGCCTGGTATGCCCTTATATTGTCTTTACACCAAAGCTCAGTGCTGTGAAGCAGCTCAGAAACACAGGAATTCCATTGACCCTGTCATCTCCATGCAGAACAAAGCATCCTTCTTTTATGTTTCTCTATGCAGCTCTCACCTTCACCAGTGGCTGCCTTGGATTGTCCTTGGGAATTCTCCATTGGCCAGACACTCCATCACTGAGGGATTGCCCTCAGGGATGACTCCTCACACACTGCAGGCCATGGTGTGGACTGGTTCGGTTCCTCTCCGAATTTAGCACCCAGTTACTGGTACCCACAACTGGGAAGGAGAGAGAGTCCCCTCAGAGCTGTCCTGAGTCACCAGGGATCAAGTTCCTTTTTCTAGCGCATGGAAAGAAGGAGCAAAGTGGACCTCTGAAAAATACAGAAATGGATGGGGCCTTTGCCTTGGAAATCTGTCAGCACAGCAGGTGCCTCCTCTGCCACCCTCATTGCAGCAGCCTGCTCAGCAAGCCATGCCCACAGCTCTCCAGACCTCGCATGCCTTCACCTCCCATCACAACCACGTCTGGAGTGGGTGAGAGTGTTGCCTTCTCCAGTTGTCCCTGGGGAAAAAACACAAGAAAAGTCTTCAGAGAATATTTTGGTTCCCTAATGAATTCTGTATTTGCTCTGGGGCTAGCAAGGTGAGCAGCAGCCTGAAGCCTCAGCTCACCCCTTGCCTTTTCTTGTTAATTTCAAAAAGGGAAAGGAGCAAATGTGCAGCTCTGGAGCTCAGCTTTCACTTTCTGCTTTCACTTTCTAGGAGCTGAACCTGCCCTCACGTTCCCGAACAGCTCAGACAGTGCCAGTCAGAGATGGGCCTACAAAGTCCTGATGCCCCCCTGCCGCTCCAGCACCCCGGGGCAGCTTCAGTGAAGCAGAGGGAACACCTCCTGCTCCGGAGAGATTCCAAACCTACCTGGACGTGAGCCTGGGCACCCTGCTCGAGGTCGGCATGCTTCACCGGGGGAGTGGGACTGGACACCTCCGCAGGGGAAGGGGAGGACGGGCAGAGCCGGCCCCGCTCCCCGGCGCCCCGTTTCCGCCGCGGCCGCGCTGATTGGGCGGCGGGGGAATCC
>NW_008584304.1:0-287 GCF_000691845.1 Merops nubicus | reverse complement strand
AAATATTGAGAGTAAAGTTAAGCCTCAGATGAAGGGAGGCATGGGGAGAAGGTGGTTTCTTAAGATTTGGGTTTATTTCTCATTGCCCATCTTTGACTTGGTTGGTCATAAATTAATTTTCCCAAGTTGAGTCTGTTTGGTCCATGACAGGAATCAGTGAATGATCCATCCCTGTCCTTATCTTGACCCACAAGGCTTGCATTACACTTTCTCTCCCCTGTCCAGTTGAGGATGGGGAGTGCTAGAGCAGCTTTCGTGGACACCTTGCATCCAGCCAGGGTCAACCC
>NW_008584303.1:1096-1301 GCF_000691845.1 Merops nubicus | reverse complement strand
GCCTGCACCTCCACTTTGAGAAGGTTTCACTGGCAGAGGATGATGACAGGTTTGGCCCCAGGGCAGGGGGCAACAGGGTGGGGGCACCCTGGGACAGGCCTATCCCAGGCCCAGGGCCATGTTCAAGGATGGATGGTGGCTGTTGGCCACATTCAAGGATGGGTGCTATCAGCTGGGTTCAAGGATGGGGGTCATTGCCCCCGCC
>NW_008584303.1:324-945 GCF_000691845.1 Merops nubicus | reverse complement strand
CCATGCCTGAGGACAGGTGCTGTTGGCCATGGCCAGCACAGCACCCTGCCCCTGCTGCTCCTCGGCAGGCTCATCATCCGCAACGGCAACAACGTGGAGGCACCGCCGGTATACGACTCCTACGAGGTGGAATACCTGCCCATCGAGGGGCTGCTCAGCACTGGGCGCCACTTCTTCGTGGAGCTCACCACCGACAGCAGTGGGGCTGCTGCGGGCATGGCGCTGCGCTATGAGGGTATGGGACCGAGGTGTAGGGGGACACTCAGGCGTCCCTGTGCCCACCTGACCCCCACAGACCTTCAACCCTGTGCCCGCAGCCTTTGAGCAGGGACATTGCTATGAGCCCTTCGTCAAGTATGGGAACTTCACGGCCAGCAACCCTCGATACCCTGTGGGCACCACGGTGGAGTTCAGCTGTGACCCTGGCTACACGCTGGAGCAGGGCTCCACCATCATCGAGTGCGTCGACCCCAGCGACCCACAGTGGAATGAGACGGAGCCGGCGTGCCGTGGTGGGCACCGGGCTGGGGGGCTGAAGCTGGGGGCTAAGTGGGTGCCATAGTCGGGGGGTGCTGTGGATGCTGGAGCCACAATGGATGGGGATGGGCCACAATGGATGCT
>NW_008584303.1:0-232 GCF_000691845.1 Merops nubicus | reverse complement strand
GGGTGGCGGGCGCTTGCCACAGGTACCAGAGCTGGGGATGGGCTACAATGAATGCGGAAACCACCAAGCCATGGTGGGTGCCAGAACCAGAGCCAACAAAGTTGGTGGGTGATGGAGTTGGGATGCTGAAACTGGTGCTGGAGCCAGAGGGCTGAGGTGGGTGCTGGAGCTGAGCATAGTCTACAATTGATGCCCGAGCTACTGAGCTGTGGTGGGTGCTGGAACCACAGCG
>NW_008584302.1:0-69411 GCF_000691845.1 Merops nubicus | reverse complement strand
ATTAAGAACAGTGTATGCAGCAGAACAGGGAAGGTCCTGCTCCTCCTCTACTCTGCCCTGGGCTCCCCATTTCAAGAGGGACAGAGATCTACTGGAGAGAGTCCAGCAGAGGGCTATGAGGATGACTGGGGGACTGGAACACCTGCCATATGAGGAGAGGCTGAGAGACCTGGGGCTTTTTGGTCTGCAGAAGAGAAGACTTAGGGGGGATCTAATTAATGTGTATAAATATACGAGGGCTGGGTGTCAGGAAGGAAGGGGCAATCTCTTCTCACTTGTACCCTGTGATAGGACACGGGGCAATGGTCACAAGCTGGAGCACAGGAAGTTCCACCTCAACACGAGGAAGAACTTCTTTACTGTAAGGGTTCCAGAGCACTGGAACCGGCTCCCCAGGGAGGTTGTGGAGTCTCCTTCCTGGGAGACTTTAAAGACCTGTCTGGATGCGTTCCTGTGTGACCTGCCCTAGACTGCTCTGGCAGGGGGGTTGAACTCGATGATCCCTGGAGGTCCAACCCTTAACATTCTGTGATTCTGTGACTGTGTCCAGTCAAGTACTGAACACTTCCACAGAGAAAGATTCCACAGCCTCTGCGTGCAGGCTGTTTCAGTACTCAGCTATCCTCATGGTAGGCTTGTTTTCCTAATACCTAAGCAGAACTTCCATGTTACAAGTTTGGAACAACACTGAAAAACGCTTCTAGAAAAATGAGGCACTTTCCCTTCAACAAAATTACGTACATGACATAAAGTTGTTCTTAGTGAAGTGTACCAGATTTCTTAACTAAACAGTCAGGTATGTATTTTGACTTTAATCATGTCTTTCTGAGTAACATAGCAGAAAACTAGAGAATAAGGATTTGGTAAACCCACCTAGCAGAAGTGGTTAGAAAATTACTTTAGCGTAGTTGACTGGTTCACTGTCAAAACAGTGAGATTTAGTTACATGGTGAGATTCCCCAGGAACTTATACTGAGTCAGTGTTTTAATTTCATTTCATCTGAAAGATAGAATAAGTAGTATTTTTATTAAATTTGCAGATGATGTAAGTTTGGGAGGGGCTCAGAGAATCCTGAGGGCGAAACTAGAATTTAATGTTGCCTTGTAACAGTAGAGTAAAAGGACCGTTTTGACCCAATTTGATGCATGTTTTTTTCCAAAGCCTTAAGTATGTGATTTTTTTTTTTTTCGTACTATATTTTAAGAATTATTTGGATGCACTGGAAATAACCCATTTGCCAGGTGCTCTGATTGTACTGAATGAGTGTAATCGGATGCCTACGTGCTTTCTTAAATCGAACTAAAGACAGGTCAATACTGCCTTGTATGAGGGCAGATAATGGTATGATTTTTATAATTCCATCAACTATAATTGTAGTCACAGCCCAGACTCTCCGTGTGCTAGGTGGTATATAAACACAGCTGAAAAGATAATCTTTCTTTTGAAACTTTTACAAACTAATGATATTTTGATAGGGTAGGTTGTTTTAACATCAGAAACATTAATATAATAACTGTTGAAGCGTACAAGACAGTGTTAAATAAAGCTTTAGCATAAAAATGCTAAAGTTAAGACTAGATGAATTACTGCATTGGGATCAGACCAATGGCTTTCTGATATTAATTTTCATTAGTATGTTGTCTTAGATTTTTCTAACGAATTTCAGCAATTTTACTCTGCAACTGCTGGAAACATTACTGTGTTCTGGGGCTTTCTTGTTTGAATCTGGAATTTATAACAACTTTCTATATGGAACTCTGGGCACCATTTTGTGTGTCCTAAGCTGATGTCAGCACTCTGCAACTGAAAGAGACGATCTCAAAAACTTCCTAACCCTTTGGCTTGTGCCACTGTCTCTGGGACTGAGCAGTTAGCTGTATCAATTTTTTTGAGTAGGTATTTTTCCAGATGACCTGTACTTACTTTGGATTTAGATTAGCTTAAACTGCTCACAAACCTCTATCTTTGTTTCTTCTTCACTTAAAATCGCTTGTTTTTTTATCAAAAAACCGAGCTAGTTCCATCTCTGTCTGAGCCAAGTTGCTAAAACTAGGAGAATGCTAGGTCAATATTATTTTAGCTTGTGACTTCTGTAGCAAGACTTATGGTGAGAAACATTTTGGTGGATATGAATACGTCCGTTTTGGTTAACTATGATATTATTTTTTTTTTCTTAGCAGAAGAATCAGCCTCTAATAATTTATTTAAGAAAATTGAATTTAGTTATTTATCTACATGAATATTCAAGTTCTTACTTCCATTGCATGACAGCATTTAGCCAGGAATCTTTCATAGTTCCTCCAGACATTTAATAGCTAATTAAATAATTTACTGCACAACAGTTTTTGCTCACTTTCCAGTTTCTCCTGTTTCTTTTTTTTAATTTCTAGTTAGGGGAAAGAAAAGTGCTGAATAGTTGTTTGTATGTAGTAAGCAGCCGCAGAATCTCAAGAGAAATCCTGTTCCTTTAGGCTGTTCAAGTTACTTGTGCAGACCAAAGGAAAAATGAAAGCACGCAAACTTCTTATGTTTATCTGAACTCAGTCAAAGTTTGCTCATCCTACATTGCCCTTGGTTACTTGTGTGACTTAGATTCAATATATTCAAGAGCTTTTGTCCTTGTTTCATTTTACGCAGCGTAAGTGATACAGTTGACTTCAATGACTTACATACAGGGCTTAGCAAAGCCTCTACATAAGAATCTGCAACTCAGTATTTGCAATCAAATGCCCTGGACCCACTGGGCATGATAGCAGTATGAAATACCTTGAAATGTGAAAATTATGCTGTCATCCAAAGAAGTAGAACAGTTTCTGTAAAGAAACAGACTACAAACCAAACAACTCCCCTCAAAAAAAAAAAAAAAAAAAAAAAAAAAAATCTGGAAAGACAAATAAAACAACCAAATCAAGAGGCTCATTGAGAAATGGCACTAAAGAAGGTCCTAAGCTGTTTATCAAACCTCAGCAGCCTCTTTGCAAACAATGATTGTGGCAGAAGCTCATCAAATCTGGATTATTCTTGTAATTTTTAGAATTCATTTCTGCACATTAGGAAAAGTCTCTGTAAGCTTTATTTTCCTTTTGCTCTGCTGCTTGATCTTTATTCCCTCCATGCTGAAGAAACTATCTATCTGCACTTTCATCTTGTAGCCATTTCCATTCTACCATGATGTATTCCTGAGAGTTTAGAAAACTGGAACAGCTCTGGGATATGCTTTCCAGTACTTTTAATTAGCTTAATACCTAGGAATGTTACTGGTTTATAACAGAAAACAGAGTACTGTGCTTCCCCCTAAAATATGTAGACCAGGTATTTTCAAGTAAAGCCTAAAATATTCTGTAAGCCTAAAATATTCTGATAATTGATCTATTTAAAGAAGCAGATAACACCTCACCCTACCCTACTGTGCTGAGATACTGATATACTAAGGTAAACTGCAACCTTATTTCTGTGATATTTGTCCATTTTTCCTCTGCTTCTAAATATCTTCTGGCTTTTTTGACTATTTTTTCCTTCAGCATCTCTCTTTTACCTAGTCTTCTCAAAGAGTGTTAAATCTGGAAAGATATTTTAAGCACAGTTTATATTCTGTAGGATGGAATGGGAAGCAATGAATTTACACTAATTTAAGACAGTTTGCAGGAAGGAAAAAAGGACTGACTAAGGACTATAAAAACCCTCTCCTGATAACAGTTAACTGGAGGACATTAGAGGTGTTAATTGTATGTGAAAATCAGAACTTCTGTTCTGCTTTCTGGTTCCATAGGAGAGGTCTTTGGAATTGTAATACAAATCAGTTGTAGTTTTTCTGTTTCTTTGTTTTTTTTTAGTATAAGCAAAGCAAAGCAGTTTCTCTAACATTTTTCTCATCCTTTGTGATATAAATAATCAGCACAAATCATAACAGCTCAGTACTTAATTTCTTTTTTTTTTTTAACTACATTGGTATGGATGGCCCATTAGCTTAAAAAGTGCGTAGGCATCTACCAGTGTGCCACTTGGGCTGAAGAAGATTTGCATCCTTACTGTGGGAAGTATGATTAATGTCCTTATCCTTAAAATACAGATTGTATTGTACAGATGTGGTAGAGCACAGGGACCCGAACATAAAGCTTCCACATTTTACACAGGACCTCTTACTAGAACAACAAAGTCACCTCATATAATAATCATTACTAGTCCTCAGTAATCAGCTAACAAAACAAAATCACAGCACAAGACATAATTTTTGGGAGCCAGATCTGGCTAGTTAAGACTTGTTCTTGTCCTAAGCTTTCAATTCACAGAAGTTTGGGGACTGAAATTAGTATGATTTCTGTAATATTCAGAATTGTTCCTCTTTTGTGTAAGGACTATATACAGTTAAAATGACAATATTTGTCATATTCAAGTCCTAGACAATACATCATGTCATTACTTAGTACACAAGTTCACATCCTTTCTTTTGACCAATATGGATCAGCTTGACACAGTCTGTGGAAATTGGTGTGAAATGTTTGAAAGTCCCATATTTTTCTTTAGCAGTGTTCTTGTCCTTGGATAGTGGAGCTACACTGATCTGCACCAGCTGAGGATCTGGCTCCACAGAGTACAAGTAAAGTATTAGGTCAGCACTTTTGAACCTTCTTTTCCTGTTAAATTACTTCCCTGTTCCCAGACTCCTGGGAGACCTGCAGGTTCAGTCCCAGCCTTAGCATGAGCTGATGCACTCCGTGTGTGCAGCCTGGTGTCTTTGCTTGTCTGCTGTGGTTTTTGTGCACACACAGACTAATGACATGCTCTATAAATCTTCTGGGACAATCCTGTTCTACTGTGCACATTCAGGTGGGAGCTGACTCGGTTCTTCCTGGATTTGATTTGCCTCTGACTGCAGAGTCAGCACACACCAAAGAAGGAACTCCACTGCAGGTGGTTGCCCCTGCTAGACCCCCTTCTTTTCTGGGAAGGCTTCTGGAAGTGCTGTGGGAAGATGCTGTGGGCTGGATGAACCACCAACTCAAATCTAAGTATCACAGCCTCTGCCCCAGTCCTGTAAGGTGATGTGTGTGGGTCTACAAGTTGACAGGAAAAGTGCTGCAGGAATTTCAGGAATGATGGCAAGGGAAAGCAGGATGTTCTGCTAAAGCAATGCCTCTAACCTCTGACACTATCCTTAGGAGCACCCATGTTACCAGAGGAACTTGAGGACTGGATTAGATTACCAGTTGTGGTTTAACATTTTTAAATGGTAGTCCTCATGAGCGATGGCTCTTGAACAATTGAGTAGGTGGTGTTCTGTTCTCTGTTTCATTTTAGGGCTGTATTCTCAGACCTGGGTGGATACAGTGCCTGCTTTTCTCTCAGAAAAGCACATACTATAAAAAGTTTTCAGCAATTTACAAACCTAATCGTGCTCACACCAGTTTAACAAAGTACCGCCAATGGACTGGAAGCAAACACTTTTCTATCTATGAACAGCTTATTAACATAGAAATGTTAACATAGAAACATTCAAATGTTAATTACTTCAAATTTAGATCATACAGATGTGAATTCTTCAGTTTCTCCTGAACTCCTCACCATGTTCGCTTGAATAGACTCCTAAACAATGCTTCCAGCCTAAATATATCTCTGAGATACAAAAAAAGCCAAAAAAAAAAGAAAAAGGGGGAAGAAAACCTCCCAATGGATTGGCAGCAGGGAGCATATGTACAAGCACTTAAATAGGAAAATAAATATTTTAAAATTCACTTAGAATTTTAATTCATGTATTTTTTAACATTTTAACTAATCTGTTTTGAATTTTTAATTTATTCAGCATTAAAAGAATTATTTTCCGAGAACAATCAGAAGAAGCCTGAAGTAAACGTAGATTTGGATTTAACATTCACTTACGCTCACAGGTTCATGCCTGTTATCTGAAAGTAGAATTTGATTTGTAAGAGGAAGAGGCTGCTAACACTGGCTTCAGCAGTTAACTGTGGAGTGCTAAGAGCATGGCATGAAGCATGCTGCTGCTTATTGGCAGCAACAGAAGAATATTGTATCTATCCAGTTCATCACACCAAAATCCTCTGGTAGTGGTGTGAAGCTGTATTTGCATGGCCTATAATCACACTTCCATATGGCTTATATGGTCCTTATGATGGAGTAGCCTGAAGGGAAGATGATCGATGACCGTGTGCAGAGTTGGTGGAGCTACATGTTTAATTATACAGCACTACTGCTTCAGACTTCATTGGCTTGTTTTCTGTGTTCAGCTGTATTAAGCAAGACATTTCTATGGCCAGCATCCCCATAACTGCAATAACTACACAGTTGTGGCAGTTAAGTATTTGAGAGGAAAGAAGCAGGCCTTCTACCCACTTCCACCAACACTACTAAATGTGAGAATGAACACAGGAAAAATAAAGAGCATTGGTAAGTTTGACTGAACTGGTGACTGAATTCAAGAAATCCAAATAAGCATTTTTATGGGTTTTGGAGTGCCCACTCCATCTCTGACCCCCCCAGACAGAAATGTTCTTTTCATAGGAGAGAGTTTCCTCTTCTGTTTTGCAGAAAATAGCAGCTTGGAGGACTGTGTAGGTGTTCTGGCATTGCAATCATTATACTTACTGCATTTGTGAAGAAAGAGACACACAGCTGATTTTCATCAGCGTATCCCTCTCAGCCAAGCTCAGGGTTTCTCAGTAGCTTTGCCAGTGATTCTTTACAGGCATTGGAGAGAAGGGGGGACTGTATGGCTTTTTAGGGAAAGATGCAAATGAAGACCCTGTAAAACAGGACTTTCAAATATGTTCCTCAGAGGATGTAGGGTAAGGAATAACTAGAGTTTCTGTAATGATGATTCACCCTCTCTTCCCAAGTAATTAAGGTACATTTATAATTCTGTGTCAAGAGCTGCAGGGACACTCAGCAGGACAAGCAAAGTGCTTTGTACTATGCCTTTCTCCAGAGAATTTTTTAATTGCCATGATGATGTCTGTGCTGTATCCTAAATTGAACAGAGACCCCAAGACATAGAGGATAATGGATTATGCTACATATTAGAGGAATTTTGGAGCTACTCTTTCTTGCTTAATTTGCCTACACTTGGAAAGATGGAGATAAGGTAATATAGTTAGAGAGACTGTCTGGGATGAGTAATGGCACTTAGTTAAAGCCAGCTTCAGAGAACCAGTTAGCAATGTCCGTTTGTAGCAGACAGAGATCTTCCTTGTGGCTGTGTCTTAGTCAAGTGCTTCTATCTCTGTGACTCTGGTGTTCCTTGAAGGTTCTACAGTTTCTGCATGTGAACGGATTCTAAAACAAGGACAACTTGCTTTGGTCAGGGGTGGACACTTCTGTTGCCATTATTCACAAAAATAGGATAGAAGAATGCCAGCAGAAGGCAAGTGCTGGAGCTGTGTGCTCTGATCACACAAAGGGAGAGGCAGAGACAGCTTTGTGTTCAGCTCCTTTTTCTTCCTGAACTTTCTCTTCTCTCCTTGAAGAAGTCACCTGCTTTTCTTCCACTTCAGTTTCCTAAATATATGTGCTATAATAGCATTTCCATATGACTTAAAAACATTCTGAGGAGACAAAGTTAGTAAAAAGTAAAATATGATGTAAAGCTGATTAGCAAGAATAAAAATAAGAGTAAAATTCTTTGATATAATGCTGTGTACTGGCACCTAGAGCCAGTATTTAACAATAATTTAGGGCTCAGCCTTCTCAGTGGGAGTCTGCTGTGGAATGCAGTGGAATCAAGATTTGTAAATAAAGCAACAGTTGTTACTTTGCATGCTTGCAAGAAATGTAACTGTGCTTTATGCTGTATTTAATAATTGAACTGAACAAAATCTGCAGTGAACTATGGCAATTCATAAGATAACTTGGAAAAATGCAACCTCCCCCTCTTGCTCTTCAGAAGAATATTTTTTTTCACACAAGATGTGCTGAAGTCTGTTATTTGCTATACTGAACTCTGCTCATTTCATATACCTGATCCCTGCTTGTCTTTGCAGAGATGAGTGCGTTCAAATCTAAATAAAATCTCTTGTTCTCAATGAGGTACTGAAAAAAAAAAGAAAAGACTGCTATTACAATTAAGTCCCCATGGTAACAGCAGTGGTACATCATGAGGCTGTTTGTTACACATATTTATAATTTCCACTTCTTTTCTGTGAAACTCAGTAAATCCCTCTTTCAGACAATGGCAAACACGACTGTCAGACCTGGCCAGAGTATACATGGAACAGAAGCACATTCCTGCATCTTAAGGCGGCACCTCTGCCTACAGTTGAGATGGCTCTTCTGTGCTCCTTCTCTAGCAGCTTTTCTGCTGTGTTACACTTGCATCCATTTGGGAAGAACTGTACACATTTTGATCAAACTCCATCCTTCTTTTAAAGCAAGATAGTTGAGGAGAGAGCACATGCTTCTTGCAAAAATATGTAATATTAGCTGGTGTGGAGAAAACACTGGAGTTTCTCTGACTCGAAAAAAGGAGCACAAATTTAAAAAAAAAACCCTACCCCAAACCACAAAACAAACAACCCACTCTCAGAATTTAGAAAGCAAGGAAATTTAGAAGTTAAGGAAAGCAATCAAACTCCTCATCTCACACTCTAAATTCAACTTTAGCCCAGGTAAAATTCAAATTACATTTTTGTGATTATTATTTTAAAGAAAAGCTTAAGATATTCAAAAGGCCAAATATGAGCATCTACTTCTATCCCAGCAGCACAGAATGCTTTGGTAACATTTTAGCATTTTAACTCTGGAAGCCTTTAAAACGTCACAGAATGTTAGTTATAAGCAGAAGCATACTTGTATACTGTATTCAGGTTTACTTCCTCACGCCTCTGTTTCTCTTCTTCTTGTACACCTGAACAGTGTGTGGGACAAGTAAACTCCAGGCTTCAATAGCCAGGCAGAACACACACTTGAAAATCCTCATTTTTCTGTTTAGATTTACACACATGTCAAGCTCTACAGTCACTAAGTCTGAATTGCTCACAGCAAACCTTGTATTAATAACATGCTGGCTCAAATGTTAAACATAGACCAGAACTGTAGCTAGCCTAGTGCCCAGGGCATCTTTCCACCACTCACACCTTTCCTTCTCTCCCATTCCCTCCCTCCCATCTGCTGTCATTTCTCACCAGTGTCTCCCAGTGACTTGCAGACCATCCTATTGCAATTTCCACTAAGATGCAACCACGAGTTCACCATAATGAGCTTCCCCATGGCTAAAAGCTTGTGCCTCTGTAAACCCTATCCCAGGACCCCTCTGGACCAAACAGCAGATGCTTGTTTCCATTTGTGGTAACATTGTATTATTTCTGCTCTTGTTCCTCAGCCTCTCTCTTCTGTTTGTCCTTGTTACTACATGCAAACATCTGGAACTGATGGCAGCAGATGTGCCAGTCTAAGCTGCTGCACGCTGAGCTGTATAACTGTGTGCAAAGACTGCATTGCCAAGGATATTTATAGTAGCACTGAAATCTGTAATGCTATGTAATAGTTCTGTAGCAATACTGTAAAGTATTAATTTTGCATTATGGCATTGTTATTTGTAGCTGGGCACCATTTTCCTTGTGCTTAATTTACTGAAAATAATGTGCTTGTAGGTTGGAAGGAAGATTTACAAAGTCATTTTTTAAAAAGCATTGGTTGATTTTCTACTCATTTAATCACATTTATAATAATTCAACAAATTCCCCCCCCCCCCAGATAATAAGTCTGAACAATTTCACATGTGCTTGATGGAGGGGTGTGCTTACAAACTGTTAAGACAGGAAAATGCTCTAAAATTACTAAATATCATATGCCAAAAGAATAATACCTAGAAATTAGATCCAGTACAGCATAGCTGGCTAGCTCTAAGTACTGCTGGCACTGTCTCACTTGACAACCCAGGGAATAAAGAAAATAGAATTACATATACATATAGAGAGAGGCATTACATCTATCTATCTATCTATCTATCTATCTATCTATCTATCTATCTAATCTATATCTGTAGGCCAGTCTGGGTGTGTGTATTTCAAAGGAAAATTACTTAGGTAGATATTGCATAAAAATAAATATTCCCTATCTTGAACTTTAAACTTTACACATTACACTGCAATTTGAAGACCAGGCTGGATGGGGTTTTGGGAAACCTGATCTAGTGGGAGGTGTCCCTGTCCGCGGCAGGGGGGTTGGAACTAGATGATCTTTAATGGTGATCAGTCTATGATTAAGTCAACATTTATGAATATGTTTTGAAGGTGACAAGCTGCACACAATTGAAATAATAGCAAGATGAGGTCTTGGTTGTCACAGAGGACTGTCTGCTAAAGAGGGGCATCTTGAGCTAGAAGAAATATCAGAAGAGATAGTACAAGATATAGTTCTAGTAAATATGGCCAGAGAGAGGAATCACTGAATATAGGTCATGGTTCTAAAAAAAACCCAAGAACAATAAATTAATAACAGAGTCAGACTTTAATCCCACCTGTCTCATGCAGGAATCTCCACTATATTGAAAGTGGCCCTCTCCTGTAAATATTTATAAATTGGTTTATAAAATTGAACCAATATATACAACAGTCACTAGCCTAAACGCATTGTATGGATGATTCAACTCCTTAAGAAATATGCTTCAGCTACATTCTCTTTTTCAGCTGTGTATTCTAACATAGGTTCTTCTTCAGCTCTGCTGCACCAGTCACATGTTGTGAAGAGGCTGATTTTTTAATTCAAATAGGAAATAGAGGAAGTGTCACTGCATCTGGGATTGGTATTGCCATTCTGTCCATCAAGATTATGGAAAGTGCTTAGGACAGCAGGTTGTGTTGGGAATGTGCCAAACATTTGCTCTGCGTTGTTCCTGGCTAGAGATTTAAGTGACTTCAATACACTTTACTCACTGCATCACAAATGAAAGTGGAGGCCAGAGGGAGGGCGAGGGACTGCAAAACTCACCTTAACACTACAGGAGATGTTTAGCTAAATCCCGAGCAATGCTGCAATTCTTTATCCCGAAAGGTCTGAAAGAGCCAGAGAGAGTCTGCGTGGGAAGGTGAGAAAGTCACAGAGTCAGATATCATGCTAGCAGTGAAGGTGCCTCAGGGCTGAATTTGGCTTTGAAGTGGACTGTGGAAGAAAGGTTGATATCCTAAGTGCCGTCAACTTTCACTAAAGTCACTAGCAGCATGGAGTGGCTGACTATAAAATAAGGAAGATCAACTTTCAGGAGGTTTTTATCACCAACAAAATCAGGGCAAATTAGCAGCTGATGTAAAGGAAGCTGGCCTAAGGCAAGCACAAGCCCAAGGCCAAGTTGTGCAGAATTGGCATGCCATGCTGACTGGGCTGTGTAGCAAGACATATCATCTTAAATTCTGTTTAAGCAGTTTAAACGGTTTGCAACAGTTCCTATAATTCTGAAGGAGTGTTGCTTCCCTGCAGTAAGCTATGCCACTACAAGATTAAGTCATAGATGTCAGAGCTCTGTTTTTATACAAAAGTACCACTGACTTGAGAAAGTCAGAACACCAAATATAAATGTGTGTTTAAGTTTGATGAGGTCCAAGAAAAATACAGTGAAAGAAGAAGTTGTTTTATTTTCCACTTCCGACTTTTTATTTAATAATTTCACACTTTTTGCATCCATTTTCAAGAAATCCAAAACATTCTGTGACCTGTTCCTGGTGCTGAGCCTTACATGCTGGATCATGGAATGTTAGTAATATTGTTGATGCATGAGTAACACCCGTTTATACAGCATTTTTTACAGAATTGGAAATACGTGCTGTAAGCGGAAATAAAGCATCTGGATTTGAAGTACAAGAATTACAGCTAATAGATTTTAGTCAGGACATCACTTTATGCAAATCTTCTGGAAAGTATTAACTTTCTTGCTAGATGCTGCACATCACTGTCTGCATGCCAGGCTATAGGCATGCAGGCTTCTGTTACTTCTTTTTCCTCTTGCTTTTTGCTGCATAGCTTTTCTATGCAGTGCAGACACTAAATGTGCTGACATCCCTTTGCAAGTCAGCAGATATATGTTCCTTACAAAGTTTCTAATGGCCAGGCTAATGCCCTTCACAAAGCATTGTCAAATTTCCATCTTTTCTTTTATATATTCTGCTGCACACAGTGTAAGTGAAGGATAATGGGAGAATATGACACACTGTTTTCAGAGGTGATTAGTCTGATAGCCTGTTTAAATTGAAAAGACAGACAAAACCAGAGATGGGAACTGGAAGAACAGAAACTGCAGTTCCCTTCAATAACTTCAAAATGAAGGGCCTTTCAAGCCTTCCTCATGCCAACTACTCTCCCTGCATTAATGACACTGCCATAAAATGCTGTGATAAGCAGTTCAGACGCAGCTCTGCCATCTGCTCTCACAGATCATGCCTACAGTTATGAATCAGGCAGACCAAAGGAACCTCCCACCCGCCTTCCACTACGTGAATGAAACCCCACTCTTCAGTACTGCGCTGCTTGGCCGGTACTATCTGAACAGCAAGTGACCTCCAGTAGCTGGTGTACAAAAGCCCACACCAATCCAAACAACATCACGTAGTTTCTAGTCTCATTCTCTGACTAATTTTCCCAGCATCTCTGAATATATTGTGAAGTCCTTTTCTTTGCTCTTTTATAGTAGAAAGGGTTTGCAATGGGAACACCCTTGCTTTTGTGTTCAACACTTTTTCTATAAGTGTTTACAAAATACTGCAAAGTGACAAAAACTGGTGAAGTTCTATGAAGCATTTTAAGCCCACACATCATTTTATAACAAGTACTGCACAACTCTGATGAAAACCAGTATTAATGCAGTCCAAACAACTCTTCTAGCTGGGAGAAACCCTGCTGGATGTCTCCTGCCTCACCTTTCGCCAGCTTCACTTGGGACCATAGAGAGGGACAAACCCTCTAGAATCAGAATCTTTCCTCTAGTGAGTCAATCCAATAATGGCTAAAACTGTGGAAGCCATTTGCTCCAAGAAACAATATAAAAACCCACCACCATAACCCAAGTCTTAGCATGCAGCAAAGGTTTTATTGCTGAGGAGTAATGATAGGATTTATGATTCAAACACTGAACTTTAAATATAGTGATCCAGGTGGGAGTTATTTTGTTCAAATATATTCTGCCAGTCTCTAAATGCTTAAAATAACAAAAAGAAACACCAGGAAAACATCACAGGCCATCTTCATTCAGGGTTTGTCTTCACTGTACAAGTTACTTTTGAGTCAGTATTGTCAGGATACCCTCTTTGAGCTCGGTTTGAATGAAAGATCACACTTCAGAATAACTCTTGGCTTTCAGAATATGTCTGCAGAGTCTCCTGCAGGCAAACCTGCGATGGCTCTGCCATGTGCCCATGCTGCCTGGCAGTGGCAGTCAGCTGAATCATTCTGCCAGCAGCACAGCTGGGTTAAAAGTCTGCTGTTGCCCTCAGGTCTCGCATTTGGCTGCTCAGTGATGGCTCTCTCGCCTAGTTTTGTGTGTGCGCTGGTTGATAGTAGAGTTCTCTTCTGGTGTTCCTAAAATAGTTCATCTGACTGTGCTGTGGGCTCAGGGCTTCAAAATACATCACCACAGTGTATCAATAGCCTAAGCATCAGCAGCACTCCAGCTTTAGTATAATCTTTTCCTGCTACTGAAAAGGGAATTTTTGAAACATCACTAATCTGAAGCTGGGGCCACTGTGTAGAACGAGATCACACCGGGAATAAAATGTGAGTTTAAGTCAGAATTGAACCATTCAGAGTACGTGCCATTCAGCTAATAATCCCGAAACAAGCTTCCCACAACATAAGGGTTTCTGCATTGCTCTGCACCTGTGTAGCCAGTTACACCTATGCAAAGCAACCCAACTGCTGTCTGCCCTGCAGAGACACCACCACCCAGCAGTGCTGCTCTTGGCTTCGCTCAGGTGCGACGGACGGGACATTGCGTTCCAGGAACTTGTGACGTTTGTCTGGGACGTGTTCAGAGCTTTGAAAAAATGCTGTTGAACTTTTAATGATAAGTTATCATTGGTGGTATTTACACCTGACCTAAAAATGTCTATGATGAGTAGAAACATATATAGGTTTTATGTGTCCTTCATTTGCAACACTTGTCTGTAGACTTTAGTTCATGGTGATATGAATGGTTTCGTATGGATTGTTCCTTAATGAATTAAAGATCCTATCCAAACGAGTTTTGTTCTGCTCTAACACTACAAGCAGGTTGTTGAGAGAGGCACCAAATTAATGTTCGTCTGGCTAGAGAGTAACAGTTACCGTTGCAAATTAATTACTGCTTTGCCTGGCTGACATCTTCAGCAATGCCTTCAGCATGCTAATTCAATGCTGAATTCCTGAATGAATTCCTGAAACCAAAGGGTTAAAGAGATCCATTTCCCCAGGAGGCCATTTAAATAAGTTGTTTACTTGAGATACTTTTGAAAAAGCAAGGTTCATGGAGCTGATAAAGCAGAAAATAGAGAGGAATATTGCTGAATCACTATCTGTCGTCTGTGCTTCTTTATTTTACTTTTCATTTTAAAGGAAGGTAGGAACGTGCATCTGAGAACAGTCTTCATTAATACATGATACCAGTCTTTACCCAAAACTTTTTATTTGTCTGTTATACGTTTAGTGGTAATTATACATTACATATGCTAGTTACACTGGTATATGTTTACTGATGCTGCTCCTCGAAGGGTTTCACTTACTTTAAAAATGCCACTTTCCCTTGTACTGTATTTGATTTTACATGCATGTAACCTTTTAATATTTTGCTGCTCTAAAAGACTTCAATTAAAGGTTTGTCAAGACTTCTGTTCAGTTAGAAGTCCACCCAACGAGAGCAAGGAGTACAACAGAGTACAACAGAGTGCAGGGTATTGACCTTCAGTAAAGAGTATTATCAAAAAAAGAAAGCTTTTTTTTTTATTATGGAATGTGAGTAATTTTTTTTTTTGCCATTTTTGGGCATTTGGGAACAACATTTAAGTTTAAGAATGTCAGATTTATGTTCAGAGGTCTAGATGTATGAGCAATTCTGATAGTTGCTGCTGTGCAAGTGGAACTTGCTATGACACTTCCTTAGACTGTAAATGAAGCTTTCACTGGTGTTGGGACAAGGGTCATGTGTTCAGTTTGGAAAGTGTGTAACATTGGAAGTATATATAGGATATTCTATTAGCTTCACACAACCCAGTTACTGATTACTGGTTACTGATACGGAACGTGCATAGAAATATAGTCACCAATGTTCTCCTGAGTCTGAGAAGTGAAGAATTAAACTCTTTAATTAACTGTAGCATTAAGATTCCTATTGTATCCCCTGAGTTTACACCAAATAGTCACAGGAGGCAAGGGGGAAGGCCTTCAAATTGGAACTGTTCCAGGCACAATAATAATATTCTACCCTGACAACAATTTTCTGGTAAAGCTGATACAATGCTTTTTGTATAGTTCCACTGGTATTGGTGGTGCTACTTGCCTGTTAAGAAGCCACTCATTATGACCTCAACACACATCATCTGAGCTTAGTCACACTTTCTTTGTTCAATATTTTTTCTAATGCCTGTGTATGTCTGGTGTGCAAGGTTAATTAGAGAGGGAGCTGCTCCTAATGAAGGTGAAATAGGCAATCCCTATGGTAATCTGCTCTGCCTTGAGATTCTTTATCAAAGAAGGCACCCCAGGGAAGAGTCTGGCAGAAGGATACCCTCAGGGAACACTCTGAGTGACTGTGGTAATGTGAAATAAATTACAAAGCACCTGTGCATCAAAAAAAACATCTCCACCTACTGCAACAGAAGTTTCTTCTTCAACGATGCCCTTTGCTTTTAAAGGTACCTTAACACAACTGGCTATTTTGTAGTAGTCAAATAAGTTACAAGTGTTGTTTTATCTGTATGGTACTAAGCTGTGGTTTGGTTTTTGATTCTTCCTCTCTTTCTCCATCCTCCCAGGATGAAAAGAATCAAGTATTAACAACAAACATCTGGCTACAGATGGTAAGTTGTGAAACAAAGTAGGTTGTTTTTTTTTTCCCCTTTGGTCTTTGAGTTTGATCTGGTGAGTGGTTTGGGATTCAGGAAACTTTGAAACTTTTGTTCTGTATCTTGCTAAGTAGTGGACAAAGCTAAACTGAATGGAAAATTGTAAAGCTGAGATTTAGGTCTGGATGTTTCAGGTATTTCTGAAAACTTTAAAAAATTTAAGTCACTACATCTAAGTAAGGTCCTAACTTACTGTAGCTGATTTAGCCATCGTAAACTCTTGATTGTCATAAGATAATGTTGTCCTAAAAGTCCCAGGTAGAGTAGCTGTAGGTGCAAGTGCCTTATCAGTCATTTCAACAAATCCATTATGTTGTGTTAAATCATTTGATTGTGGAGGAGAACTCTACATGCAAGAATTGCATTTAATCTGTAATAGCTGTTGTGATCAACATTCTTAAAACTGTCAGATGGTTCTTCTCATATAGGGGAAAAAAATGTTCTAGAGAGGTTCATTATCTCCTGAGAGCTGCTGTCACTGTCCTAAATGAATGTCCTTGCCATCCTACTTGCTTTGCTGTCTATCTCCATAAGAAACTGCAAAAGGACTTTAATTACAATGGCCATGCTGTAAATATGTTGTTCAAAATGTTGTTTAAACCTAAGTCATCATCAGAAGTCAACTGTAGACATGAGAGGTTTTTTTATGTTATTTCTCTAAATGCTACATCTCAGTTACATGACCAAAATGGGTATTGGAACATCAGTTCAGTTTCTTAATGTTCAGCTGGGAACAGAGAATTTTTTCATGGTTCCCCAGTTTGTTTTGCCCACACCGGGTGTTCATTTTTCAAACAGTATCTTTATTTTACCTTTTGTTGCAATGTTTAGTTGTCACAGAATTTCACATCCTCTCATTAACTATAACTACTGCCACCACTAGATACCACAGTGGAGAACTTTACCCCCATTAACTCATGTCTGGCATTGCTGAGCAGGAGTAAGTTTCACCCACTTTTTAATAAATGCAACAGAAAATAGAATATTCAAGAATTTTGTGAGAGTGTTTTGTATTTATTTTCTTTGAAAGGTTACCTAGTGATAGAGCTGATCCTAAGCAAAGGAGCCTAGACAGATTTATTCTGACTAGATTGGTTATTTTTTGCATTACTTTAAATTAAGACTTAGAATTAACAAGATGCTTTTTACCATGCAGACTACTGTGGGCTCCTAAAGCTTCCCCAAAATATTTCTACCAGAAGTTTGTGTTTTACAAAGACAGGGTGATATGAGGATTTTTTTCCATACTATAGCAGCTAGAATGAGAATATACCATTAGTTGAATTCTCATCTGCATTACAGAAACTGAACTGTTTGAGTTCAGTAAAGGTTTATGGAATAGTTTTGTTATTCAAGATAACCATGATGCTTCTGCAGAACCTTTACACCTTTCAGTTTCTTTAACCAGATCAGTTTAAATGTATTCTTTTTTCTTTCATTGTAACATTTTTTTGTAGGGCACCTCTCTTGCACTATGCTAGGCTTTAGGAAACGAATGACTACTTTGATGACCTACAAAGGACATCGTGGCTATTCCATTTATTCACAAAGAACAGTTGACATGGAAGAAGTAGTCATCTCATGTTATTTTACAGGCTTGTTGTACAGAAAGATTAAAACTGTCAAATACAATGTCTTTGGGTTTGAGATACGATGACAACAGTTGCTGTGGTTTCTTACCAGGAAAACAGACAACAATTCATACTCAAGAAGCTATTGTACATTTTCCTTCTCCTTATACTTCTTGAGATTTTTTTTTCCTTTCTTTAAGGAAATTCCTGATTCTTTTATATATTCTGTATTTTTTTTTAATTTATTCACCTTAGCACATACTGAACATGGAACGTATTAAGACTACAGTGAGCAGATCACCTGATTGCTACAAAAATGCAGCCATTCTTCATGGCCAGTGTACACATTAAAAGAAGATGTGTTTGCTTATTATTGTGCATTAATGGTATATTCAGCAAATTCAAAGCATGCTTAAAGCAAATTTATGTCCTTTTATCATGCTAAATGGTCTGAAATAAGTTTTTGCCAGGTTTTTCCTCTCCACACCTTTTCTTGATGTATATGTGTGTATAATCAGTGATGCATCTTAAATATATTTTATATAGTAGTCACTAAAATACTTAAATACAAAAATTAACCTGAAAGAAAGGGGAATATACATGCAGATTCTTTGATCCTGGCCACTGTCTCCATGGGAATACTGTTCATTATCAAAACCTTAAAGTCGATCTAAGTTAGAGCAGGAGCCTTGCCTAGTCACATGTTAATACTAACCCAGCAACAAACAACCTGAGCTGTTTGCTCTTTTATTCTGCATCAAATGTACTTCAGCTACAGTGGAAATTGTAGCTCTCAAGTTAAAAGAAAATGAGGCAGCTCTTGCCCAGCTGTATGAGTAAGCACTTCGTTGCTAAACAGAGCAATTGTACAATCCACTTAACATTATCTCTAATACAGCCTTTAATATTAAATTTTCTATTGCCCTTTGAAGGGTCTTTACATCATGCTGTGTCACCCTATGCTACATCGTATTTGCCATGGTAAGTCCTAAAAGAAGTCAGAGTAAGAAATTATTAGATACACTGATGTAAATTACTGTAATGCAGTTCAGACAGAGATGAACAGGAGAGCCTGCTGCACACAACCAAGCCAAAGGGCAGCAGCTGCTGCAGCCTGACACCCCAGCCCTGCAACCACCACTCGGACTGACCTGTTCTGTCAGCTCCTGAAAATAACCTGCTGAAAGCCAACAAGAGCCCACAGGTTTAATTGTCTCAAACCCACACATTGTGTCTGTTAACATTACTGGACTTTGAGGAAAAAATAGAGGTATCGTGAGGATCTCTATTTCTACACTCCACAGAAGATTAAGTGGTTAAAAAATACAGTGGTATAGTCTATCATAAATTCACCTAAAACAATTTACTGTAAAACAGGATGTGAACATTCTGAAAAAAAAAAGGATAAGAAGCAGTTTAGCTTATAGAGGCTGTGTATAGATAGTGTAAGTAAAACACATAGTTTAGTGAGAGAACAGTGAATGGAGCAGGCAGTGAAAAGAAAGACCTATGAACAGGGATAATCAGATATTCTGATTGAAGATTTCTGTAAAAACACATTATCTGTAAAACAAAAGGAAAAAGCAATGCACAACTCAAATCATCTGTCCAGGTGGCAAGGCATTACAAATTCTTAGTAGAAAATCAATGAGATAAATATGGAAGCACAGGCCTAGAAATTGTATAGTAAAAGCTTTACGCAAGATCTGTGACGAATGCATCAAAATGGTAATTTACAAACACTGTTCTAGAGGTACAAGAATGCATTTAAATACCTGCAGTGTAAGGTTAACTGGGAACTTGTTTGGTGTATCAAACTGGAATTTGGCTCTGACAGTAAAGCAAGGAATTATATAGAACGATTGGATGTGAATATCCTGCAAGAACGGTCAATAATATTACCTCCACAATATGCACTGGAAATTTTTCCTGACCTTAACATCTGTCAAAGATTTTGACAAGGGCCACTAGACTGTTGAAGGGCTGAGTGCTTGAAATGCTGGGGTATGAACCCTGAGCCCCAAATTAAGGTTGACATATGGGTGATTCCCACAGCCCTTCATAAAGAGGTGGTGAGTTTGCCTTATAGCTTCCCCCCAGGGTGTGGTCGGCCCTGCAGGGAGAGCCATAAGGGAAATGAGCCCCAGGGGTCCTGCACTGAGTGAACAAAGGCCAGGTGTCTGTTTGGGTATAAAAGCTGGGACCACTTGCAGGAAGGGAGGAGTGTCTGTCTTTGAAGTGCACTTCACAGAGCTTCCTGCTTAAGGAGAGACCTCCTGACACTCCCTGGAGCTGGGCCCCCAGCAGTTCAGACCTTTGCAAACATGGAGGTGAGAGTTGCCATGTGGGCACCTTTATCCTATTTATTTAACCTTGTGGTCTGGCTGTTTCCCTTGCCGTCCATGGGAAGCCTTGGCTCTCTGTTTATACTGCCTGTTGTGGGTCAGATTGTGTCTTTCCTGGGATCGCTGGGAGTGGTGTCGGTTGTGTGTGAACTGGTTGACTTGTTTGTACCCCCGGCAGTCATTCATGTCATGACTTTCTTGTTGTCAATACATTCTACTTATTGGTTTGCCTTTCTGCTGGTTGTATCACTCTTGTTGGGCCTAGTCATTGGCAGAACAGTGCTGTACATTTACTCACATGTTTCAAAGTTTATATTCAAATTACTAACATTTGCATTGCAACAGCACTGTGCATCTGGAGAAGTTTTCACTGTAAGTTACATGGTGCCTACAGCTATGTGAAGTGAATGTAAATAACATAATATGGAGATAGAGACACAACAAAATGAAGCATATAAAGTACAATAAAAAATAAATTTTGTGAAACAGAATGAAATTTATTTCTTACTTATACATTTTGCGCACAACAGTAAACCACCCTTGTATCACAAGTCATCTGCTTAGTAAGGGGGTGAAGGGTGACCTCAGTTTCACAAAAACACAGTAGGCTGTGCTAGTATTTCTCAGGAGACCAGGAGGTAACCACCTTGCTAAAGCTGCCACAATACTCAGCTGCCTGCAGTTATGTCTGTAGTGCTTTTGTTCATGTCTCTGCACTACCCACGTTTCAGTGACAGTATCTGGAATTCAGCAATGCTGAACCCTTGGTCATTTGACTGTGACAGACCCCCTGCCTATACTGGCAGCCAAGGAGGAGCTGAAAGGAGCACGGCTGACCTCCAGGGCAGACGCCTCCAAGTGGGACAGTGTTTGTGGGACAGTGCAGTGCTGCTGAGCATCTGCCTCAGAGGTTGCCAAACGTCAGGCCCCAGGAGCTGCTAAGACCTCCATGCTAGTACTAACCGTTCTGCCATTTCAGTTTTTTCTGTCATCAGCAACTGTTGGCCGCTCCACCTCATGTCTAAAATCAAGTTATTTCAAGCTGAGAATTTCCAATAACAGGAAAAAGAAGTTGTCTATGAAGAGAAACGTAGCTGAAGTTAATGTATGAATTGTAAAAGAAAATCTCTTTTATCACAAACTGGCACCTGACACAGCATAAACAATAAAACGTAAGCACCCCAAACCTCCTTTTATATGTGCGTTGCAGTGTGAACTGAAAATGAGATGTTTGTGCCTTCCACTGAGCTCTAGGTGGCCTAATTCACCCCTTCCAAATTTTTCACTGCCTGAAGCTAGATAGTATCTCTTTAACAAGACAACACCTATTGCTTCAGTCTATCCAGTCCCTAGAGAACCACAGGAACCCAGTGGATATGATGACCTTACTTCTTTTCTGTGTGTATGTCTTAGTACTGGACAGATCATTATCTGCAGTGGAACGTGTCTGAATACCCAGGAGTGAAGAATGTCCGTTTTCCTGATGGACTGATTTGGAAGCCAGATATTCTTCTCTATAACAGGTAGACACATTTTTTCTGTGTGGGGAAGGACAGAACATCATAGAATTATAGAATCACTTAATAGCCCAGATTGGAAGGGACCTTGAAAAGAACAACTAGTCCAACCTTTTGCGGAAAAAGGAGCCTAAATGAGACCATCTAGCGCTGTGTCTGATCACAAAGGTAAGGCAGGGCAAATGATGTAATAATCTCATCAAAATGCCTAGGTTTTATTTTCCAGAACTTTCTAGGTTTTTCAAGACTTGAAAATTACCAAGTCCTGTTTACACAACAGAAAGTCGTATTTGTAAGTACTTCATAAACAAGGACATCCTGCCTACTGCCAGTTCTAGTTAGGTTTTGTGAAATGGTTAGAAAACAAAACTTTTCTGGCTGTGTTTAATGGTACGGGTAGTAATAATTTCATCTCAAATTATATGTTTGGTCTAAATGTTTAGTGGTGAATTCAAATATGGCTTTTGACTGCTTGTCTAGTTCTAGTTTGGGTTTCATTAGAGGCAGGATAGGTAAATGCCAGAAATTGTGTTTGCATTTTCCCATGTCCAGTTTTGATGTCACTCTTTTTTTTCTGCTATAAAAATAACTAGAATATTTTCTGCTCTCCTCTTTAAACTATCTATTCTGAGTTGGGATTATTTCAGGGACGGACAGATTGCCATCAATCCACTGCAGAACATTTGGCTGACATTGAGAGATTCTTTGGCTGCATCATTATCTGGTATTTCCCATTGTGGAAGTTATTTAATTTAAGAAGATAAAGCACTGAGAGCTGCCTGCTCTTTAACAACTTTTCTTTTTCTGCAGTTATTGTAGGCCTGTGTGTTGTTCCCTAGATACTGGAAAGACCTTAAATCTGCTTTGCACATGTTGCACTGCCTCTTTTGTGGTAGCCAGGGTACATTGTTATTTTTTTGCCCATGCAGATGACATGAAGTTTTTGTCTTCCTGATGGCTATTTTCTTGTTTCTCTGCCATATGTCTACTAAGAATACAACCCTGCTGTGTTTATCAACCTGATTCCCACTCCCACTTCAGGAGCTGCTTTTTGTTATAACAAGACCTACAGAATAGTCATACCCAATATGTCAGCTGCAGTTATGCTCCCTTTTGCCACTGGATGATCACCTTTACGATCAATGTCACTGTCACAGGTGCTGTTCAATTGTAATAATAGGATAACAGCACCCAGTGACAGCATTTGTCAGCCACTTGAGTACTTCTCTCTAGGGCCTACAGTACAGCTTTGGTGACAACCTGACACGGTGCTTCTCACAAAGGTACAATCAACACTGAATTATTTGAGGTGATCTCCACTAGAGTTCACTACAGTAATGGTAACTCCCTGTCAAGATTACTTCTTATTTCTGATTTAATCACAGCAATTAACACTCCAGTTGTTCATACACCAGCCTAAAAAAAAACTTTCAAATGCTATGCACACAAAATGGAACAGCATGCAACCTGGGCATGCATTTTTGCAACATTAATCTTGCTTAATGTATTTTTCAATGCAAATTTTTTCTGTTTAGCATTTATTCCTAGCTACCTTGATTCTGTAAATTACTGCATTCTTGGGAAAATCCAACAAATCACACGTTCATTTCCGTTCTGCTGCTGAATAACACACTGTATATGCCATAAGACTGATACTCTATAACAGCAATTTGGAGGTTTCCAAAAGAATGATTTATGACAATATTCTTTCTCATGTATATCACATACCTGAGAGCAACTTTCAATATACCTGGGGATTTATGCTTCCATATTTAAGTAGGTATATCCAAAAGAAAAGGGTAATTTTTTTAGAAATTAGTAATATTAATATGTATATATATATGCTAACTGTAGCTGAAGTTCATTATTGGAGAAGGATAACTTAACCTGAAAAACTGAAAACACTAGTTTTTTTGTTAATATAGGCTTTTGATTCTTGGGAATATTAACTATGGCACAGTCATAAAGTAATTATTGCAACACTAACTATGGCAACAGTGTTTCTACTTTGAACAAATATTTAATCCAAAATCTTATTCAGAGTAGTCAGATAGCAAAGCTATTTAAAACAAATTCTTACTCCTGTATGAAATTGCACCGGAAATGTTAAAATATTCTCATAGTGACATCATATTTTGAGATAGATGCTTTCAATTTCTATATACTTCACTAGGGACATGCATCTACAGCTACAAACACATTAATTAACTATAATTTCACTTTTTATTTCAATGAATGCATGTTTCAGTATGTCTTGGAGTCCTTATGCTGCAGCCTGGTACAGAGAAACTTGTGGCAGCTGTATTAAATTTTACCACCAGTCTATTCTGAAGTGAGCAGGGCCGGTCCATCTGTAGCTTTTCTGAGGGAAGTGAATGTACTGCTTCCAGGATTGACTGTGTGAGTGCCATGTATGGTGCTCTTCCACTTTGTTAGTTTTACTAGACTTACTGAAAGTGCTCATTTCTGATGGTATTTTCCAAATGGCCACATAATGTTCAATACTTCATGAAGTAACAAAAATTCTGGTAGTTATGTCTCAGTTTAACAGTTTCATTTTTCCAGTTTTATAAATGTGAGATTCCCCAGATAGGTCCCAGGGGGATTACATCTGCTGGCTACAACTTTGTAATCTCAATGTACTGCCGTCAATATCTGCTTTCAAGTGGCTATACCCTGAAAAAGAAATGTAGCAGAAATTATTTTCTATTTTTACATTTGAGTCCAAAGTCATCAAGCAAAAGCTTGGCTGCTTGGTGCATTCGCAGTTGAAGCACTGCATTTTAAAAACCAATTGGAAGCACAGTGTAGAAAAACACATACATTTATTTTTCAGAAAAAAGAAATTCATATTTAAGTCTGAGTAGTTCTTGATATTCTTTTAAGAATGTGTCTTATGAAAGGCAAAGTCCCATGCCAATGAAACCTATGTTCTTAGATCATTTGTGTCCTTTTGAAAAGGAGGCTAGGAGGCTAACAATTTTATTTCCAGTTGTTAATTGACAAGTAATTTGTGTGGCATGAATATTTTTACATCCTAAATTTGACTGTTTGAGTTTTATCATGTAGCCCTTATTAATTTCAAGTCAAAGCAATTACTTGTCCATGTCTAATATAGAAACCTGTTGCAGGACAGAGTCTGGTTTTCTAAGGAAACAGGACTTAGGCACATGTGTGTGGATACCTGTGTGAATGTATGTCTGTGTATGAGCTTTCTTG
The DNA here is from genome assembly GCF_000691845.1 of Merops nubicus. Taxonomy (NCBI): domain Eukaryota; kingdom Metazoa; phylum Chordata; class Aves; order Coraciiformes; family Meropidae; genus Merops; species Merops nubicus. The sequence continues at coordinate 44,727 of NW_008584302.1, read as the reverse complement.
CTGGCCCTTTCCCCAATAGCCTCTGAAACTGTTTCTGCCAAATTTAGCAGTGCAGACTGTAGAGATCTTAACAGTACCAGTTTCTTACAAATGTCATGAGAAGAGGCAGCTGAGACCAGCGGGGAGAACAACAGTTAGTGCTCCGGCCGGCGGAGAAGCTGCCACGCAAATGCCGAGAATCCAGCCGTGAGCCGCGAAGCTGAAGAGGAGTGGCCTACATTCGTTCAGCTGCCTTAGAACTGAATTACCCTTTCCCCCTCAAAGTGCTAGGAGCCATTCATGCTACATACACAATATTTAGACTTCTCTGCTTGTCTTCAGAGTTAAAATTAAATGCAAAGATTTTCAACATTGTGAGCTTTCTGCTCACCACAGGAAAAAATGTAGCTCCAGAGAGGCAAAACATTATTTGGATTTAGGTTTTTTTCTTCTCTGTATATTTCATGAACCAGTCTAAATATATTTTAAAATATAATTTCTTCAAATACATAAGGGGAAAATAAAATGCAAAGTAATAATGACTAAAATAATGATTGCTTTATTTTGGCTTCTGAGATACAAAAATTTCATCAGAATAGATCAAATACTAAAGTCCTCTTTTAAAAAAATAGTATTTCAATAAAGGTTTTCGTGCTACAAAAAGATACCATTTATTCTTTATTTTCTCCTAGAACTATGAATATTTCACTTTCTCCCCATCTCAGGTTCTTACCGTATTTTTCTGATGATGTTTTAGAAAGTGATTAGAAAATTATGAGATGGTAAACCACTAACAGGCAAAGAGACATCTAGGCAAATCAGCCTAGAGACAGCACGGGTTTTTAGATCAATGAGCACAAATTGCAGCAAGAAGCCAGACCCTGAGGCTTGTGTGACCTCCTCTGTGCTACCCCAGAGTGGCTGGCACTGTATTTGCTTTTTGTGCCAACCCGTCCTTCCAAGGTGGCTGTTTGGAAACTGCAAACAATACAAAGTACAGTAGCCTATGTCTCATTTTGCTTACCCCTTACCGAAATGAAAGCCCAAGAAAGGAGCCTATGTCTATAAGGACCAGCAGCCACCAGACACAAACTCAACTCAGCAGTTCCTGAAATAATTTTGAGATGCGAAGACCATTCACTGCTAGTAACTTCCCAGTACATTCTGCACAGTTTAATCTAGGCACCAATTTTAATAACTGTGACAATTTCTGGAATACCTAGGTCCAGAACTTTAAAGGATGATTCAGATTAAAAGATCAGATTCTGTAATACCTTACCACAAAACCTGCAATAGTAAATGGGAACGGTGAAATAGTGCACAACACTATGTATGTATCGATTGCAATGCTAAGTAATCTAAAAAGATTTCATAGAGAGATTTAAGTCAGCAAACTTACTAAACTTTTCATTGGAAAGTCTTTTTTTCATCATCTAAATATTGGAAAATAGGTTGTTTCCCATCTAGAAGTTTTTAAATTTGAATGCCTGGTAAATTCCTGGGTCATAGTGTCAGATATAGCTGAGATATTCCTTGGCAGTAGCTGCCAATTCATACTTAGAAGCACTCTCTAAGTAATGTTATGATTCTTTTCTAGAGACTTGCAGGAGCAGCACACCAGGGCGGGTCCTGGCCAGCAGCACTATGCTGGCACCTCTAATAGCATTCCTCTTTTTTTTCTGAACCCAGTTTGTGGGTTCTGAAGTAGGTAGTGAAGGTTGGAGCTGCACTGAGCAGTGTTATGTATGACACATAGTACTAATGTTCACCCATGCAAAGGAGAATGATGGGACACTGGAGTAGCCATCTCTTCAGTATCCATTAGCTGCTGTTAATATAGATAGCAAGAGAATAGATGATCTTGTATGGTCGTTTGAGAAGTTTTTAAAAAGCGCTTACTTTCCAAATGGAAATCAAGAAAGCCAAGCTACTGTAATGAGTGTAGTAGGACAGGTGAGCAGCCAGAATGAAGTGGCTCACCCTCTCTTATAGTTGTTAACAAGGAACAAATCCAATAGTATCAGGCCAGTTACTCTGAGGCCACAGAAAACTGGTGACAGGAGAAAAGCTGTCAAGTTTGGGGGAAAAATAATCCTTTTTATGAAGAACAGATTTGCCTCAGATATGCTTCAGCCAGTCAAAGAGCATATCACTCATTTTGTTTCTTCACTATTCTAGTGCTGATGAAAGATTTGATGCTACATTTCACACTAATGTTCTAGTCAATTCTTCAGGACATTGCCAATATCTGCCACCAGGTATGCTGCTTTCATGACACAAATTTTGGTAACTCATACTTATGCATGCTGTGGTTTCAAATTTCACATTAATTCTCTGATATTTTATTGATCCAGCTAGCACCATCTGATAGCTGTAAGCCTAGATGCATTATGAATTACATGCTTAACACATTTGTATAAAAACCACCATAAAAGATACATCTTTAAAATTGCAATAATGTAAATTCTTTTGTCATAACTATTTCAGAAATTTAGAAGTATAAGAGTAGATAAAAAATAAAAGCCCTCAATATAAAAAGGTATTGTTTGTTAAAGCCATGGTAATGCCTCTTAATAAAAATTTATTTCAATAATCTAGCTATTAATATTCTATTAACACATTAACTTTATAGTAAGCTGTTCAGTAATGCTTTAAATGTATCTTCTCTTTGAAATGAATCACTGGATGCTTTATCAAAATAATTTTTAGTCTGAAAAGAAAGTGGTGTGCATTTGATATTTATTTGATATCAGAAATATCTCACTGACTTTGGTTGTATAGCAGTGGAGCACCATTTCTGTTCCCAAACTCAATGAGAATAATTCATAGAGTTAACTCTTCCTACAATCTGAATTTTAAAAACTTCTGCAGAGCCAAAAGCTTTCCAGACAAATTAGCTTTCCTACATAATAGCCCCAGAGGATTTCAGGAGCTTGCCTGTTATTTTGATTTATGATGTTGCCTTTGGTGGGGGCTTGTCGATTCAGCCCTGAAAGCTGCTAAATAACAGGGCCTGACTCAACAAGTGAAAAATAAGAAGCTAGCTGTCCTGAATAAAACAACATCATGTAAATCTGATAAGACAGCAAATAATCTTTCAGGATTTCTTATTTTATTAAATGAAAGAGATAGGAGAAACAGATTGCAGGTTCTGCTTCTTTGTGAAATCCAGGATCTAGAAACCTGAGCTCTTCTCTAAATATTCTCCCATTATGTGCCAAAATGGAAGTGTAGTTCAAAAAATAGTTCATATCACCAATACAATAATGGTACAGTTCTTTCCTATTTCTATGACTGACACTTGCTATTTACATGTCAAGACACTACCAAGATTAAATATGTTTTACAAGTTAAAAACAGAAGGCACAACGTAGAACAAGGCCTGGTTACAGAACGTACATGAAATGATCTGGAACAAGTCTTTCAATTAAGTGTTCTTGTTCCAATCTAGGCATATTTAAAAGCTCATGCTACATAGATGTGCGCTGGTTTCCATTTGATGTTCAGAAGTGTAACCTGAAGTTTGGATCTTGGACTTATGGAGGCTGGTCCTTGGACTTACAAATGCAAGAAGCAGATATATCAGGCTATATCTCAAATGGAGAGTGGGATTTAGTAGGTAAGCTCTTGATTTCTTACTTACACTGTGGACTTGGAGCCTTGTCTCCACTGCTAAAATGGATGGAATAATGATTGGAAGACAGAAATGAAATGAATAACTGACCTAGCTAGTGACACTTGAAACTCTGAGAACAGATTAAAAGAATATGACAAAATGGCTCCTTGAATAAGTATCTTTTATCTGATTTTTCTTCTCTAGCTGAAAAAAAAATTACTTAATTGGGAATTAAGCTTAAAGTATTAGCTTTACCTATAGTAAGACTTAGAAAGCTAGATTTACCCTTTTAAAAATACTCACTACATAATAAGCAGTTTATTCACATTAATTTCTGGTTTTCTTCTTCTTCCCTGCTACACAGGAGTTCCTGGGAAGAGAACTGAGAGTTTTTATGAATGTTGTAAAGAACCCTACCCAGATGTAACATTCACAGTAACAATGAGACGCAGGACTCTCTATTATGGACTCAACCTTCTTATTCCTTGCGTACTGATCTCGGCACTTGCTTTGTTAGTTTTTCTGCTTCCAGCAGACTCAGGAGAAAAGATCTCACTAGGTAAGTCCTTAATAGGATACTGTAAATGTGACCAAACCAAAAGAAGTTGTCGTTTTAAAAGTTTTTATAGCAGTCTTAGTAGGCAAGGAGGAATACCTTGTGTGCCTTGTTCTGGCTCATGAGCTAGGTTTACTGTTTGGTGCTGAAGCTGTGTGATGTTTAACCCTTGCTCTCAGCTTAGTACACTGAAGTTGTAAAATGGAGAGCTTCCAGCCAAGCAAGCAGAAGCCTCACAATTCCTGACTACCTTCCTTAAGAAGCAGGGTTTCATTTTTTGATGTTTTGTTTGCTGAAGAAAAGTCCCCAAGTTCACTGCGTAAAGTTTACAAATATGCATTTGAACACTAACACAGGATTCCTCTTAATACTTCCTTAATAACGAGTTGTGTAAAGAGCCCAAGGTGCCTTCTCAGGAAGACTGATTCTGATCGTTCCTACTCTGATTTTTATTGTGAATTTTAATTAAAGTAGGTTTCTGAAACAAATCTGATGGCTTTAACTAGTTGATCCTTAAAATGGAGGTTCAATATATAATGAAACTTTTTGCCTCATATGAAACTGCAAATGCACTGGCTTCTGCTGAGCTAACACAGTTGTTAAAAGGTAGAAACAAAATGACATTTCTCCAGAACATGGTCTAATCAAGTAGTAGCCTCCCTAATCAAGATGTTCCCCCCCATATTTTAAGATGAATTCTTTGTTCCTGAATTCTTTTCCACCTGACAACGACTCCTAATTGTTTAAGACTAGTCCAGAGAAATGAGTTAACCCTTGTTCCAGAAAGATAGGAACTCATCACTGAGAAACAGTAGTCAAGCTCCAAAAATCACCTGTCAAGACTTCTTGGGTATAGTCACATGCAGAACCTAACAGCTAACAGAAAAAGATCCCAAAGTCTGTCCAAGACAGCAAATCTGGGTTTTTTTTGAGGAATATAATGCATTACACCACCTGTAGCTTTCATGCCAGTTAATCAAATATCATACGTTCAAATGGTCAAAATCAGACCATGTTTCTAAAGCAAACAAGCAGCAAGAATTACTTTGATTTCCATCAGCTAATTAGCAAATGGTGACAAAAGCTGTATAGTTACAAGGATCTAAAAATACGTCTGTGCAAGCATTGGTACTAGTTTGGCAGCACTTCTACCCTGAGCTTGAAGTAGTACAAGAAGGGACAGGAGTACTACTGATTCGCTGGTGCAAGGGTAATGCTGGAAACGCATCTTGCAGAGAGCTCTCCCTTGAGATTTCATTTTTGGCTTCTTACTCCCTTGTAAGTACAAGCCACTAATCTAGCTTCATACTTCATGTTTATCTTTCAGGCATAACAGTTTTATTGTCTCTTACTGTCTTCATGTTACTTGTGGCTGAAATTATGCCAGCGACATCTGATTCTGTGCCCTTAATTGGTAAGCTTACTACAGCTTTTATTCAATTTTAGTTTTTGCCAGATGAGGTGCAGTGACTTTGCATGTGGCCCAGTAGTAAGGCAAACTGCCACCTGTACAACAGCCTACTACAACCAAATTAGAAAAATGTTGCCAATTGATGAGAGACTTCGCTGGGTCTCATCTCCTATACAACTTCCAGGCTCTCTATTTGTAAGAAAACACAGAACCTATCTGTGTTTTGGAAAGGTGTTCAGGAGTCAGTTTTCCATGAAAGAAGTTGTTGCAGTCTCAACATAACCGTCGAGGCATTAGGAAAACAGGGCTAAACATGATTAAATCTTCACATTTTAATTGCTCAAACAGAAAGAGAAACTTTTCCAAAGAAGTACTAGCCACTCCCTACAATACTGGTGAAAGAAAATTAAAGGACTTTTTTTTTCCAAGGTTGTGAAAAGGCAAGTGCTTACGAAAGGCAAGTGCTCAGCTCCACAAAGACAATTACTGTAGGCTGGCTATCCTCTCAAAATAATGGTTGCTCTCTCTGCTTTTGAGAAAACTTTCAGAAGTACCTAAAGTAGCACATATATCACTACACTGGAAAAAGAACTTAATGCTACGTATGCATGATTATAAATACCCCTTGTAATACCTACAAAGCAATATCAGCCTAAGTATATTGCTGTAATTATCTGTTTATTTTGCAGCTCAGTATTTTGCCAGCACCATGATTATTGTTGGTCTTTCTGTTGTTGTCACTGTTATCGTTCTACAATACCATCATCATGATCCAGATGGGGGGAAAATGCCTAAATGGGTAAGGCTTGATTTTCATTCATTATCCATTGCATAAGTGTCCAAGAGATGTCACCAAAGTAGCTAGTGACCCATGTTTACTTCTTACTGTTAAAAACATACAAATCCCTCTTAAACATCTGGTTTTGAAAAGTAGTTTCATCAGAAATGAAGTGTCCAGATATGTTTTGTGTAGTTGGCTTCTTAGTTAGCATATGTGTGTGTGAGAGAATGAATTTACCTCAACTTGCTTCTTTATTGAGAATCTCCTTCACAACAGCTAGAAGCAACTCAGGATTTTGCTGAAACCTAACTACATAAATTAAGGTGATTTTCAAGTAAGTTGCAGACGTCAGAAGTGAAACATGTAGATGGAAAAAATAAGGTGCTGATGAAGATTACAAGTGCTCAAAATTCACCATCCTCGAGGTGCAACTGCTACACATTTAGCTGCTGTGCACACAGGAAAGTCAATAGCCCAAAAAGCACTTGTTAAAGATGGCACTTAAAGTGGAAATGAAACTTGCTCTGAAAATCCTCATCTTTATATCTCTGGTGAAGAACACCTGTAAAGTGCAAAGAAAAAATTAAAGTCTTCTCTAAGCACATAAGACTTTCTTTATAATGTACTTCCATGAATGGTTGTTTTTACAGAGAACATTGCATTGCTAATTGGATTACTAAATATTGATGAGTATCATCAACTAACTGGGCACTCTTCCTAACTTCACCCAGCTTATGGCAGCACCAGGCATTACTGAAGATGGAAAGATCTTTATCTTTTTTCCTCTCTGGAACTATGAGTAGTTATTATCCTTAGTAGCAAAAATGACTGGGCATACAGCAGTGCCCTGCAGACAAGAGATAATGAGGGATGCCCTGGCCTATTCTGGGGTAGTGGCTTTAAAATTAATTTCAATGAAGACAATAAAAGGTATCTACCTTTAGATGCATGCTTGATGACTTAAAGGGGATAGATGATTAGTACAAACCAAAATACCCTCAAAAACCAGAGCCTAAGGTTGAGGAGTCAGCTTTAGTGTTGAGAAGCTGAAGTCCCTTAGACATTTTTTGGATGCTGGTGGATTTTGGATCAGATGCTGGTGAAGCTTCATAGTGTAAATAGAGTAACAGGACAAGATCTGTCTCTGGTTGGATGTTTGCCTGGATATAATATCTGCTCTGACTGGCAATCCACAGTCAGAATAAATAGACCAAATATAATATTAATTACAGTGTAAGAGTTGCACATTGTAAGAGACAATAATATTTAATTACTGCTCTGGAAAAGAAACACTGGAATAAGCTCTTAAAATCGGACTGAAATTACTGAAGCTTGCATCTGAACTGGAGCAGTATCTGGCTTGCCTGCACTTTCTGTAAGGTCAGATTAAGGCTATGTGGAAAACAATAAAATGACACACACTGATTAAATTTGCCAGGTATTTTTTTAAAAAGCAAAGTAAATTTTCTATCTTTTCTCTGTGCTATATCCAGATCTGTTTTTCTAAAATCTGCAATCAACTGTCATGAAAGCAATGGGAGAACAGAGGTAAACCATTGTAAAGCTTGGTGATCCAGACCAGTCCAGTCTAGCATCAGTTGTAGCAGCCCCTTCTAAACCAGGAAGTCATGTGAATTTAATGATAGAGCACAAGTATGAGTGAAAGAGTTGTAATGGACTGACTATAATCTAATGCAGTGTTGCTAAGACTATTAAAAAGTAAGTCTTCTTCAGTAAGTAGGTTTTTAATTCATGGTATCTAGTAAAGGCAGGAAAGGCTGTTGTATCACTGTTCAAGTGTAAGGAAAAACCAACACTATGGAGACTCCCATCAGAGTAGGGGGGGACTCCCAACAGTGATAGTCAGCCTGAGGCAATCAACAGCATCACTGGAATAAGAGAATGGCCTCAATGATTGACAAATTAATCAGCTGGGAAGCTCTGGCACCATCTTTTAGAACTCCTGTGCAGACGAAGCAGAGACCATGGACCACAGTCACCCAAGGCCACAAAAATACCAATAGTGCCTAAAGACAGTGGCTGTGTGAAGAGGTACTTATTCTCCAATATTTTCTTTCAGACAAGAATCATCCTTCTCAACTGGTGTGCTTGGTTTCTGAGGATGAAAAGGCCAGGGGAAGATAAAGTGCGTCCTGCCTGTCAACATAAACAGCGTCGATGTAGCCTGTCAAGTGTGGAGATGAACACTGTGAGTGGACAGCAATCCAGTAACGGGAATATGCTATACATTGGGTTTAGGGGGCTGGAAGGGATTCACTGCACACCTACCACTGATTCAGGGGTGATCTGTGGGAGAATGACCTGCTCACCAACAGATGAAGAAAACTTGCTGCACAGTGGCCATCCCTCTGAAGGCGACCCAGATTTGGCTAAGATCTTGGAAGAGGTCAGGTACATTGCGAATCGATTCAGAGACCAGGATGAAGAGGAAGCCATTTGCAACGAATGGAAATTTGCAGCCTCTGTAGTGGACCGGCTCTGCTTGATGGCATTTTCAGTCTTCACAATCATTTGTACAATTGGTATTTTAATGTCTGCACCAAACTTTGTAGAGGCTGTGTCTAAAGATTTTGCTTAACTCCTAACTACAGTCTGATTCTCTGAAGTATGAAATGTAGCAAATAAGAGTGCGGGTTTTGTTTGATAGTTTGTTTTTAATCAGTATATTGCTTCTCATTGTCTGCTTTGTTTTGCGCCTCTCTCTGGTCCCAAGTTCCTTTTGGAAGAGTGGCACCATTTCAGAAGGGAAGCCAAGGAGTTCTTCCTAGGCTGCCTGTGTGCAGCTCCTTTGAGCACACTTCTGTGGGAGATGGGAAGTGGCTGTGAGCCCCTTCAGAATGACAGGGTATTGTGCCACTGTCTCTTACAGTTTCTTAAACTGCCTATTCATAAATAACAGGTAGGCAATGCCAGAAATGTCACTTCTTCCAGACTTTGTTATAAAGATAGAAGGTGGTTCATCTTAACTATTTGAATGAGTGATCATAAACTCTTATGTTTAGCGGAGTATTAAATCCACATAGGTGGAAGCTCAAACATGAGAAAGAAAGGGGAGAAATAGTTTGCTTTTACTGCTTCTTACTTAGTTGTAGTATGTAGCTCTTCAACTCACTTGTAAGCAGTCTGACCCATAATTCCCTCCATGCATTTTACAAAGACCATATGTGACTTTACAGGATTCTGACTTTGCCCGAGACAGTAGAAACCTGAAAGTGAAGGTGGAACACCACATAACTCATCCTTCTGTATCTTTCGGGATTTGACCTACAAGTTTGGCCTGAATTCTTAAAGAGCCTTCACAGTAATCTTTCCAGTATTATCTGCTTCTTCCTTCTCCCTGGAAAGCCATTCTTTCAACTGATAACCTTCTCAACTATCAAAAAGAAAATGAAAGGTTTGTGATGCCTTTATCCTCAAAAATCACAAAAACAAAACAAAAAACCCCACCAAAACTCACAACATCAAAGCAGAAAAAACCAAACCCGCATGTATCTCTTTACTTTTAACCCGATACCCATGTGGAAGAGTAACTCAGTGTCTTGTACAGGCTTAGAGCATAAATAAAGAACCTGAAGAAAAAAGAAGCCATTAAATCCTGAGACCTAGGTTTTAATTTAAAAATTAACTGTTTGATCTGTTTTATGCTTAGCTTTTTATAGACCTCCTCCTGTTGAGTCAACATGTCTTTACAAGAAAACTGCACCTTTTCTGCTCAGTTTATCATCTGAAGAGCATTAATGAAAAATAAAGCTTTCTTTGGTCTGATATAAACTATGAAGTGTACAAATATATATTTATATATGCACACTGCATATACATCCAAGGAAAGGTTAAGACTTAGAAATTCTCTGAAGTCTAGAGAGACATTTGCAAAGGCAAAACTGTAGTTCGTCACTTAATATTATTTCTGATTCTGAAACTCTCCTGTCAAAATATGCTTTGTTTTCACCTGACTTTGATGTCTTAATGAAAAGGGCTGAGCTGAGAATACTGGGACCTGAAACTTCATGTGCACAGAACAGCTGAAAATTAGTCACTTGGTGGTACACAAGTATTGTTGACCAGTTATATAAGTGGTAAAAAGATGTGGTGTAGGATTACTTTAGCATTGACTGCTTGCTTTATCTTACAGAATCCTGACTTTTTGGCTGAGGTCTTTAGAGGCACAAACAGAAGCCTGTTGCTGTACCACATTTTTACTGTGAAACAAACTCAAGGCTTCAGTTTCTCTCTTAAGATGGATTAAAATAAAATGACTGAAATGCTTATTCTCCCTAGGTAACAATTTCCTTTTCAGAATCTGCTCCCTTGAAAGCAGAGAAGTCAAATTTCATGTAAACCTTGTCCAGAATCACCCCAGGTACTCATCATGTGAGTGAACACCTTGTTCAAGCCCCTTCATGCCAGAGAAAAGGTCAGGAGGAATGGAAGGAAGACAGGATATTTCTCACAGTGTGAGTCTTCCTGAAGATTCGTTGAGAATCTCAGACTGGAAGGCCGTAGGCATTCAAATCCTTCTTGAAAGCTCATCCTGAAACCACATCTCAGAGTTACTGTTACAAACCGGTACTGAAGGGGCACCGGGTCAGGCCGTTTGTGACTTTTTGGTGTCAGAAGTAGGATCCCAGGGCTCCTGAGGAATCCCAGACTACGCTTTTAGTTCACTTTTCATTTTTTCCTGTTTTTGTTAATTGAAACCAAGACCAGAAGTAGAAATGAGTGCCCCCTCTGTGACAACCGAGGCACCGATTGTTGCCAGTGCAGAGATCACTGTGAAAACTGAGGCACAGACCATTGCTGGTGACGAAACCTGGGAAATTGCCCAGAAAATGCCATGGCAACCAGGGGCTATACCAAAGAAAGTCACATTTGGTCCAAAGATTAAAGAATCGAAGATGAGGTTCAAGGGAAAAGCTTCTCCTGTTAGTAAGGAGAGTGTGGAGAAAGCATTCGAGATCTTGCAGCAGCAGCGTAAGGCATTGGAACATAACGATGAAGTGCTACAGCTTGGACAGGTGAGACTGAACCAGGGACAGGAGAAGCTGCAATGGGGACAGGGAAGGTTGTGGCAGGAGATGAAAGAGATGCCACAGCTAATTATGAAATTGAAGGAGCTCGTGCGCTCCAGTGTGTCTGAATCATCCCCGGCATCTCCACCATGTTTATTCTAGCCAATTCATCAGTGTAATTATTCCATTTACTCGCTTCACTTTTAAAGCTAGCTTGGTGGGAAGGAATCCACCCTACATGGAAATTGGGATTCCTTCGGGCAATGGCTAGTATACACTGCCACTTCTCCTGCCAGACTGGGACTCTGTTAGATACCTATGAAAAATTGCTATTTTCAGGAACAATTATTAAGAACTAGTCATGCACTAACTCCTGCAAATAGTTTCTAGTTTGTAGATTGCATATGAACAGGAAACTACGAGTCCAAGACCCAAAGCATGAGTTTAGTTCACCTGTGAATAACTACGCATACCACGTGCTGCTCTTCTGAGTCATGTTTCTAGACTAGGCTTCCTGATGCAAAGGTTAATTTGCATCGGTGTTTTTTCCTTCTGCAAGTACTCCTGATTAGCTATACAGTGTTCCATTTAGTCTTTGTAAAGCTTTGGGGTCTACTTGAAAAAGAATTCTTGAAGAATAAATGGAGACTTTTTGGGACTACCTTGTACAAAGGGACACAACTATTGCAACCATAATACATGATGCATGTAGTAGAGGAAGCATGAGAGTACCCCTCTTTCCACCAGAATCCATTTACAGTATCTGTAGAAATCATCTTGCTAAACACAGGAGTTCTTCACAGAAGGATGGACAAAGCAATTTACAACAAACTTCATTATCAGTGATAGACATGCCTATTCTTAAAAACTGGAGCCTGGTATTTGGCACAGAGTGAAGTCCTGGCAAAGTCTGTAACACTGAGTTTGCAACACTGTCAACGTTTGTAATACTGTCATCGAGCACCAGGTGTTAGACAAAAGCAGCTCTAAGACACCAGCATGCCTACACTATTGCCTTTATTATTGGCAGGCACCAAGTGGACACGTGAATCCTAATTGCCTCCTGTAAACACAACCTGTAAACATTTGGTAATATGACTATTCAAAATTTTAAATACAACAGTGAAAGCTTCTCAGTTAGGTTATTTTGCATCTATGAGTTAAATTTTCCTATAAGTGAGCAAAATCTGTGTTTCTTGTCAAATTGTGTGCGTCTTAAATATATTTGTGTATGTGCTAAACAATATTTTGATCTAAATGCTGTGAAAAAGTATTTATAATTCTTGGCATAAAGTTGGAAATTAAATATTGTATACAGTATGTATATATAATATTAAAGTCTACATATTGATGGTAAGGGTCTGTAACAATCTTAGAGTCCAGAGAGAGGATAAGCAGGTGGTTCACCACAATTAAGCTATGACTTGTCTGACAAATTCAAAAGCTCACACCAGAGCTCAGCTGTCATGTACAATACTATGTGTGGACAATGTATATTACTTTTTCTGGTTTTATATTGAATTGTATTGAACATTTAAAAGACTTTTTAATATTTAAAAAATTTGACGTAAGTGTTCATGTCAAAAAAGTTCCAAACATAAAATTTTAAAAGGTTAGTTTTAAATACAGATAAATTATTTAAACAGTATTAAAAATATTAAATTATTTTATATAGGAATTGATAATATTATGTAAGACTTTTTAAAAGGTTTCTTTAAATTCCCTTTGCATTCTCTTTAGCTGCAGGTTGTAATCTCAGTTTACCTGTTACAATTCAATTTTTCACCTTCTTTAACAAGAAAAGAAGGTAAACCAAAGTCCCAGGATTTCTTTCCTTTTGTTATACTATTTTTTACATTAAGAAGCTGCATAAAAAGCATTAGAAAGAGGTGTTGCATCTATCAGGTACTGATTGTCATATAAGCAATTCAATACCCTTTCAGTCCAGAACAAATAAAGGATTTAGATCAAGAGACTTCTGATTCTCTCTCATTTTTCTAAGATGGAACAAACTGAAGTGGTAGAAAACTCCAATAGTCATAAAAGAGAGAAAAAATTATTTGGATATATCAGTCTCGGATAGCAGAAGTTTTGATAATTAAAAATACATTCCTATCCTCCTAGCAAACAAGTCCCACGCCAAGCTTGCATTACTTCAGTCTTTCCTAAGCGATCAAAGCTAACCAAGTAGGACTGAAATACCACTAAAGTTTTGGACTGGCCTCAAAGCCAGTGTTGATTCACATCTTGAAGTTTAACACAGAAGAGAGAAAGAAGAGAGAAAAAACAAATCCATACCAGCTGGATAAACTGCTGGTTTTGCCAGCTGCAAATTTTGTTTGTTGGCTACTGGTGAAAAAACATCTAATCAGCAAAAATATCCCCCAGATGTGGATAAAGCATCTCAGTGTAGTTTTCTGCAGACAGAGGAGTTGTACTACCTACACGCTGAAACAGCTTCCTATGTTTACAACATTCTGCTAAGGATGTACCAGTAGTAAAAATCAAGGGTTGCTGAATACAAGACTTTCTTCTCTTACTGCTTCCACAACCTTTGAAGAATGGCTGATGAAGACCAATTTGGTTGAGTCAACGCACCGAGTCATACAAGCATGTATTTGTTACTGAATCCAACCAGTCTTTGGGTAAGAGCTGCCACGGGTCACAGTATCAGTATTCGTGTGAGGCTGACGACTGCTCACTCCACCAAGCCAACACCCCTCCCCTCTCTTTCTTCAGCTGCTGAGAAGCAGTACATATCGTGTCAGACTGTTATACTTCAGCATGATCAGACAGGTTTAGCTCAGCACACACCATGCAGTTTACTGGCACTGCGTGTAAACCTACCATCACAGGTACTCCATCTCTGAGGTGTTTGGGAATGGGGACTGCTGTCTGCTACTGCTCTCAGGGATCTAGTTAGTTAATCTGCCAACTAAAAGCTGCTGTGGTTTAGGAGTTTATACTCCTAAGCAGATCCAATGTCATGGCTCTGTGGCTGGCAATGTCTACCAGACCACTGGGTCTTGTGGCTGTAGAGAATGGTACTATCAGCCATCCCAGTTTTAATCCTGTAAGAACAATCAGAATATATTTTCTCTTCAATGAAACTGATCTCTTAGGATAACCTCATGATATTAAAATATCAGTAAATCTCAGAAACCTGTGAGCAGAATCTGCATGTTACAACATATCCAACCTGGTAATAAAATGGGATTTTAACAGTACTACAACCACAGATGAAAGCCTTTCACTATTCTCTTTTTTTTTTTTTTTTTTTTCACATTGCTTTGGCTGCTTACAAGAAAACCTTAATATTTACATAAAGTTTACTTGTGCTATTGAGCAATTTGCAGATGATGGCAAAGAGAATAAGCAGCCTCTCACACTCCAATGACCACATTCAAAATGTCAATGTATTAACAGAACATATACGCATTCGAGTCTGGAACTTGGCATCAGTGTCTTCTATCAGTGTCTTCTATCAGTGGCATCTATGCCCTCACTGTAAAGGCAGCACAACTACATCACTAGATTTTCAGAGCTGCACTCTCTTGTCCCTGTAATAAATCTATACAGGAATAACAGTTTAAACTCCAAAATAATTCAAACTATCTGCGTATTTTTAGCTTAAAAAATAACAACCAACCAACAACAACAACAACAAAAAAAAACTAACAACCATGACACGATAAAATGGTACTTTGAAATATGTGTACAGGACACTAACATCCACAGATGTTATTACCTCTCTGTACACATGGATTACATACAGCTGTGAAATATTTCCATGATAACTTTATTATTATACAAGGATTCCTGTTTGAGACTGCTTCTGCTGACAGAACCCATTTGTTCTGTCCTGCCCTTCTTCCAATTTCTGGCCAAGTGAAACCTCATCAGCAGACTGTTTTGATCAGAAGAGATGTTATAGGACCAAAATTCAGGAAAAGCATGCAAGTTTAACCCTTGACTCAAGAGAAGCTGTAGCCACAAAATTTGACATTATCAGGCCAGGCTGCACCCTAGAAGGAATAGGATCCCATCTAATACTCGTGCCAACACTGCAGTGCATGGATGCCTGGCACAGTGGAGGAAGCCCTCACAGACGGCAGTGGTGTACTTGCAGGGCAAAGCAGACTTGCCAGTTCCACTAAGCAGCTTGAAAAGTAAGTTTTCCTGGTTCTTCCAACTATGCTATGTATGTGGGTACAATGACAATATGCTGTAGTCACTAGTTAGTGTTTAGCTCTGCTTGTAAGATATTTATATCTTTTCTGAGATAATAATGCAAGAGACTTGGAAGTGCTGGGTTGCAATACATAGCCCAGTTGGTCTTAAGACTATCAGATACTGGCTTACACTGACCTAAGATAAAACCAGGTTAATGATATACACTGGGGATGTAGTTCTTCCTTTACTAAACCAGTTTTAAAACCTACTGATTAAACTGCTGCACTGTTCTCTGCAGTCAAGGTTAATGTTCTTCATTATCGGGTATGCAGCTAGCAAAGACCTACTGTAACATTGCTTAATGATACTTTACACACCATTCATGTTGTTCGTAATTCAAAGTATCTTGCAGTAAAGAGACTAGAAATAAGGACAAGCTGCCAAAGTATTGTATCTTTTAAAACAAGGTGTAAAAGCTAAGAAGGGCACATGTGAAGGACTGGCAAAGAATGGGGGGCGGCAATTTTGATGTCATCGTCAAGAGAGCCGTGACACACATTATCAGTACCACACACCTGTACACTCAAGCCCAGACAGCCATAGGAGAGGTTCTCTGACCACCTGCAGCTGAGCAACTGCCTGTGCTGTTTATGACAGATGGGACCTGAGAGAGGGCAGGTCTGCACTAAGGACAGACAGGCCACGGATGGACACACGTCAGCTCAGGTCCTTAACACACATGTGCAAAGCCTCATTTGTGACAACTGATCTGAACTGCACTTCATTTAACAACAAAGGTCTCGAGCTGATCACAGCTTGAAGCCCTCTTGTCCCTTTTATCTAATTCAGAGAACATCTCACCGCCCTCCTATTTCTACATGTTCATAGGAAGTCTGCTTCTCCAGGGAGACAGAGCTGAAACAAAACATATTCAAAGATGTAAATAAACAGTTGCAGAACATACTGAAAAATGTATATGTTATCTTAAACCCGCTATGCTTCTGTTGCTAAATATATACTGGAATTCACAGCTTTCCAGTAGCTTTTCAGTTGCATTAATACACCAGGGCTTTTAGTATGCCAGCTGATAAATGGGATGGGGGCAACAACCTGCTTGCTGAAAATTTGAAGCAAACTGTGGGCTAAATGGAATATAAGTGAAAACTCCTAAGGCCAGCACAGCTTTTAGCCCTAGCACTCTATATAGGCTGTCTTTGGAAAAAGCTCACTGTTCATTGCAATCATCTAATGGGTTGTTCTGTGCACCCAACAGAAGCCAACACGTAATGAATAGCACTGCAGAGATCTGAAGTATCCAACCTTAGTTCTGAAAGACTGGATTCATGCCTACTAAATACAATAACAAAAGCCCATGTATTTTCTCATACACTTTCCTTAGTGTACTGGAAAATGTCCTATCTACTTGCAGCGATATAAAACCTGTACAGAAAAAATTCTGAGATTTGTGTCTCTAGACATTGGCTTTATCATATTTTAACAGTAAACCTACATCAGTGTAAGTGACAGGAGCCCAAAATGATGGACAAAACACACCTTCATTTTGCAGCTTCTGCAAGTTCAAATTCTTCTGCCCCTTGCTTCAAAGGCCCCAAGAATAGTGGTATTGTATCTTTGCACAGCAGGCAGAGCAACAGCAGCAGCACAAAGATGTTTTCTCAGAGATAAATAATGTTAGAACTTCTTGCACAGAACCAGAGCGCTTTCTGAATTGCAGTATTTGTCACCTTTGATATATACACCTAATTTATACCATTTAGGCTCAAAAATAATTTACTCTCAAGTCCTTTGAGATATCAGAGACGGCATTTTTCACATCTCAATTTTCTCATTAGTATGCATTGTGTTTGGTCAAAGAGCTTTTATTATGGACAATTTTAATAAGGGGTCTTCGCCTCCACTGAGCATAGGGAATGTTTTCTCTTGAGCACAGTTAGTATGGAAACTTCAGTAGTCTTTCTGTGATGCTACAAACTGCATAATGTATTTGAAAAAATGATCTGTGTTAGGGAGTATCATGAGGTTACAGGTACTTCATAGTATTTTTCCTCCAGACAGTAGCAGCCTTGATTTTCCCATTCACTCAACCAAAAATAAAACACTTTAAGAAATCTTCCTTCATGTTACCTGACACACATGCCTATGCCCCAAGCATACCTCCTTTGCTTAACTTTGGTAGCATGAGTGAATGCAAGAGATTATAGTCCAAAGTGTAATTTATAATTACAAGATTACTTTATTTCCAAACTCCCCTCTGGCCTAAGTGATGAAATCACAGAGTAGCTAGAACCCAAAATATGTGGTAGCAGACCAAAGCTAGAAAAGCAGATGTACCTAGGCTAGTGAGGCGGGACGTATTTTTCATACCAAGAGCAGTTAAAAGGAAACTGCAAGGCAGTAAATTTTCAGTTCCCACACTGCAGAGGACTCAGTCTGTTATTCTGGGACAGAGCAGAGCATGAACTCTTGCTGAGTCAGAAAGCTGCTGAAGATGTCTGAGTATGGAAGCACTGGTCGTCTGCATGCGTGCGGTGAGTCACGTTGCCATTTGATACAAGCCAATAATCTGCAAGGAAGAGAGAAAGACCAGGCAGAACTTCAGCAAAGGGAAAACGACAGGGAAGAAGTTCAGCCCTTTCTCCAGGAGTTGTTCCTTTTTGCCTATCCAACTAACAGCATCAACTCAGATGAAGAACACTCTATCATAGTGTTAGAAAGCTTTATGTACAAAATATATAATTATAATTTTTTTTAAAAATAAAGGGAAATATACACCTTGCCACAAAAAGGATATTTTCTAGATAAAGTGTGGGCAAATTTTGTTTACTGTAATTCATCGACTGTCTGTAGAATCCAGGGCAAGAACCAGAACTGAGGTAAATATAACCACTTACACAACTTATTATTTTTTTCCCCCCATGGTTCATTTTTTCTCTAAACTCTAAAAGCTTTACACTTTTCAGACAATTAACTTTTAGTTAATACTTTCAAAGCAGTTTAAATGCCTGAAGAACCTCTGCTCAAATTTTGAAAGAGTTTTGCACACTTGGATATGAAGGGCTCATATTCTTAGAGGCAGCTGAGTGCTTTTAAGAATTTGGATCAAAACCATTTTTGGAAACGTTTTTAGTGAACATTCATTTCCACCAGGAAAGTCACTACATGATGCATATTGAAGAGCTTAGTTGGAAAGAAGCAAAGTTCACACAATCATTGATGGTGGTATTAGTGCAAATGTACAACTCTGTTGTGTGATGAGCAGAGCTGGGCAGCAGTGTGGCACTGCTTCTACACTGATCATTTACTTTCTGATGTGAATTCCCCCACTGTAAACACTGGTGGAGTTATAGCAGATGTACAGGTAAAAGTTTTCCCTGTAAATGAAGCTGGCTTTCAGGATAGCTCAAAACCTTCAATTTGGATCACCCAGCTATCTGAAGAGAAAGACTACATTTATTACAAGTGTAGGAAAGGTTCACACGATGAAGAGTTCCATTATTTTCTCTTTATTAACATCTTTTCTCCATTATAAGGAAGTAAACTTGAAAACATCAGAGAACTGAAATGGAGAGGAAATCTCATCACTTATTATTTGAGGTAACATATACCGAATCTGTGGACACCAAGGACCAGTAGTATTACATGCACAATAGTGAAGCTTGCAAAATGACTACAAATATTTCATCCCAATTTCACCAGAATATGCAAACCAAGCACCAAAAACCTAAATACACCAAACTCTCCCAACAGCCCTGTCATGCAATTGTCATTTGTGCAGTGTTGTTCACAGCTGGACTTGACAATCTTAAGGGTCTTTTCCAACCTAAATAACTCTACGTTTCCATGCATACCTTTTTGGTTCCAGAAGAGAACATGTCCTAAGAGAGCACAAACTTTCCTGCATTCAAAATACATGCAGAACTTGTGGCATTTGGCACCTATTTGAAACACACGGCTTTCTGCCTCAGCTTTGTCCTGCTGCATTCCCACCTTGCTTCTCACTCAATCTTGTCCCACGATGTCCCACGACTGAATAAAGATCAATCCCCAAGGCCACAATACTGTCTTTAAATACAAAGTAGAATGAAGTGGAGCAGAAGAGGAAGACTAGTTATTATTTACACAATGTACATGCACTGCTCACATTACCCTAAAGAGACTGCAGATGAAAAAAAACTAGCTCTGCTTTAAAAAGCACTGTGAGGTTGCTTATTCTTCTGAGCTGCTCCGCAATAAAGAAAGCTTAAAAACTAGCTGGTCAAGATGAGAATGGGCATACCTTGCTCTGAAGAATGGGGGAAGAGGGAAACGGGGTGGCACTCACTAAGAAATGCAAGTGACTTCACAGGGAACGTGAAGAGAGACTTAGAAGTCCTCAGAAACTAAAAGTATGTGAAGAGCTGACTCTGGTGGGGACAGCCAGCCTTTAGAGAGGCAGCAGGACCTGTATGGTGTCTGGAATCTTTTAACTACTATATCTATGTAAGCTATATGTAGTTTATATCAAAAGTTCAGAATACTGTGAAGACCACAAGTTTAACAAAACTGATGTCCAATTATGACTCAAACTTTCAAGAGCATATGGATTTCTAGATCTCAGTAGGTTTCCAAGAGTTTGCCTTAGTAGGAAGGAGAAGGGGAGAAAGACAATAAAGGAGTGCAGTAAAGATCTGAAAACAGGGGGTTTTAGAAGCAGACATGGAACCTTCTGAAAAATTATATCTGCAAAAATGTTCAGGCAACAACCTTGATGATCACAACTTGCTAAACAGTTATAATTGAGCTTGTGAATAGGATGACAAGATTGCTCCATGAAAACAAACACATTTTGGAGGAAAAAAAAAAAATTCCATGAAACTGCCAGAAGGTCTTCTTGGGTTTTAATCACAATGTTTGTTTCTGTTATTGCTTATATGACTGTGCCTAAAAGTCTTTACATAAGTTCTTCTTTCTTAATTTACTAAAAAGCTTGCCTGACTTTTAAGGCAAACTGACAGACCACTGATTCTGCAGAGGGAACAAGTCAGTACCGAGAAAGATGTTCTCCTGGAGGTTATGGTTAGGGAGCAAAAGCACTACAAGCCTGAGCAACATTTGCTATCAGTTTGTAAATAATCATTGTCAATGCTTGTGCTGGTGAGTTTTGGGGAAGAAATACATCCTGCCTCTCCTTACAGTCCTGCAGTGAGCACAGACAACCTGGTTTTTTTGAGTGGTGGTAATGCATCCTCTAACCTGGTGTGGTGGGTTAACCCTGGCTGAGCAAGTGATGCCCACCAAGCCACTCTGTCACCCTCCTCCTTTCCTCTCCCTTCTTCACAGAGCAAAAAGGGAAAGGAAAATAAGATAGAGACAAAACGCTTGCGGGTAAAAACACAGTAGTATTTGAATTTTACAAATAGTGAAATGAAAAATTCTTTGGATGTAAAACTCTTTCAGTGAAAATACTGTATCTGCCTGTGGACTTCAACCTCCTTTGGTTTTCTGAAAAGATCTGCTTCTGAAGCTTTCCAGGCCATTGGAAAAGAAGGGATATATATTTATATCAAATACGTCAGTTTAGAGCTGCCTTGGCAGGAAACATTTTAAGCCTGGAAATGGTCTGCACTTAGAAACAGCAAGAAGGTGATGATTCAGCTTTTTAATTTCTTTAAAACCATTATTTTGGGCATGAAGAAATAAATTAGAAAGAGACTTATGTGGTTACTTCTTTGAAGAACCAGTATTACATACTGCTCTGTAAATTTGTAAATACAGTTCTGAAAATGCATTAAATTCACTTTTTATCTTATATATTGGCTGACTATAGCTATATACATAAGCATTTTTCCATTAAGAAGTCAACATTTAATCATATTTTCAGTATCATCACAGGAACTTTCTAGAAAAAAAATAATCACCTTCTTTCAAACCCATGATGGATACTGCAAGAAGAAGAAAAGTAGCATTATCTTGAGACTTTTTTTTGAAATTTATTTTTTAGCAAGTGCTCTCTAAACCCACTCTGAAGCTTGTATTGCTAACCTCATTCTGTCTTCCAAAAGGGTATTTCCCTGGAAAATTGCATAATCTTAAATAACATATGAAAAAAGCAAGCCAAGGAAAAATCTTTGGAGAGATTCAGTTCTTACACTATTCTAATTAAAAATTTTGCAAGCAACTTAAACAAAATGTAAAGAGACTCTCAACAGACAGATCCACTTTGAAGAACGAAGTTAGTTCAAAGATGAGGAGTAAAACTGGTAAAAAGATTAGGGGGCACAAGCCACAACTTAACTGAGGCCACCTGAAAGAAGGTAAAAGTTAGCTCATAATATGTGTTCATGCAGCAGTTGCTGTGGAGAACACGAGCGAGAAAGTATGCGGCTAGACCAGATTTTTTGTGCTTGGTAGGCAGGGAAAAAAAAAGATCAATTGCACATCTACCACGGAGAACATACAAATGACCAACCTCGGCTTAATGCTTTCCATTGCCATCTTCCTACTACACACACGCGTCAGAGCTTGGGTGCTGTCTTCCCTTTCCTCACTACTTCTCTGTCAGTCTTCCAAGCAGGGCTGATAATCACAGAATGTTCAGGGTTGGAAGGGACCTCGAAAGATATCTAGTGATAACCCCATGATCCTGGTAACATTCCTGAGAAGAGGTCTTATCAATGAGTACTGCATTTAGTCCTGATTTCCACACTAAGGGACTAGAAAAAGGAAATATGAGCAAGAGAATAGGAAAGAACACACAAGGGTGTCACCATCTGCAGATGCACATTTTCATGTTTTGGGAAATAAAAAATAACTTTGATGATGTAACACCACCTTCATTTTATAGCTTTTTCCATGACTCCTGGAAGCTCGGGTAGATTAATCATTTACAGAAGTACTATCTGAGGGTGTATACCCATGTCTGGGACTTTTTTTTTTTTTTTTGGTCAGAAATGGAGAAGCAGCCTACCACTTTCCTATTCCTGTATTTACTGGCTTGCTAATCTAAACATATAAATGGAGTATGGGAAGTCAGCCAACAGTTACCACAGGAGACTTGGCAACATGGTGTATCCTACTGGGTCACATTAGTTTTCTCCTTCTTATACCAACAATGTGAACAGTTTGTGAAGACCCAGACTCCACACAAATGAAGAAGAGACCTGACATTTTTGGATACAAAACATCAAAGAGCATGTTATGGAAACACATGATTAAGTACATTTATTAAATATATTCAAAAGACTGAGAAAGAAATACTAAGAATAACCATATGCTTTAAATAACAATATCCTTTCATCTGAATCAACAAAGTTAAATCAGGGATAATCAAAAAGACATCACAGTAACAGACTTTACTCCCCTCTTTGCATGCCTGTTGACCATGGAAAACATCTCACAGCTCCCAAGTTCCAGATCCAGCCTGACTGTATCTGCCCTGAACAGAAGCAAATGCAGCCAATATTTTCAAGTTCAAACTCTTACGTGGATGATGGAGTCCTACTATGAAGTCAGTTTTGAGGACACAGAGGGCAAGGTGATGGCAGGCTGTATTAATATAGATACACTGACGTGGCAACCTCCTAAATGCAGATATGCTGTGCTGCAGACGTTTTGAAAAAATAAACAATACCCAAACACACCCCCCCTCTCTCAACCAGTGCAAGCATTTCCTTCCTAAAGGACTGATGTACCAGCAACCAATCATCAGAAGTGTTTCAAGAGTTAGCTGGGTATTGAAGTCTGCATCTCAGCACTTCAGTAAAACAGCACATTCCGCACTCGGGGCACAACATGTGGACTTTTTTTTCCACAGATCACTCCTACAGAGCTGGGTGTGCCTGCATTGAAAAACAAGAGGAATCCATCACATGACGGTAGTATCAGAGGGATAGGCTCCTGGTCACAGTGTTTAAGGGCATCAAAGTCACCCAACCACACCACCTTACCTTCTGTATGTCACAGTCCATGAATATTTTGTCCAAGATCTTTTGCACTGAAGACACTAATATGTGTTTGGATAAGATATATCTAGAAAATGGAGAGTTTCCCACATGGGTAAATGAAGTGAAATGAAAATCCATTACTCTGTACAATTCTCTTCTAGTGAATTTTTACCAACTGTAGAAACTGGCTAAACTTTGCCTTTGGTTATGGATAAGATGCCATATAGCTTCTCTGCAGGAAGGAAAATATGGGAAGGCATGAGTGCTAAGTATGAAATCCACAGCTTGCCTCCCCCCAGAAAAATAAAACTTCCTCACTGATATTTCAAGGCCAAAGCTTTGGGTTTAGATGCTCAGGTTAGAAATGCTTTTCTTTCTTGCAATAGCTTATGGTAAACTGATTTCTGTATCTGCTTAAAACAATTAGGTGCTTCTCTGCTACTGAAGGTCAATTAATTTTTGGTGTGTGGCTCACTTAAACATTTTTTTTAAAATGCTGTGTAAACACACTTTTCACAATGCAAAATAACAAAGACACAGGATCATGACTGTGTGATCATTTCAAGGGTGGGTTATACTAATCATCTTCAAGTCAGAATGCTAGTCTCCTTGAAGGAAGCTCTGTCTGGACATAGAGTTTGCATACATCAAGAATGCTGTCTGGATACCCAAGCTATTTACTCAATGGGCATCAGCTACCATAGGACTCTTAAAATCCTATCACTACAGTAGACACTTCTCTGCCCACACCCCATGCTGCTGTGTGCACAAGAAAATACATGAAAGAATGTCCTTCAGGAACAGGTTGAGTTCATTAAAACATAAGGATGACGCTAATTAATTTCTTATTTCTGCTCCAAAAGCACACACAGCACTTACTTTTCCAGATAAAGATCCCCATATACTAACCAGAAATATTTCAACAGGTAAAATGGTTACAGCAACCTTCAGGATTAGTTTTTGGGAAACTCAGCAAGGAATAAGAAATGGATTTAAATTCAGACTAGTTTATTAAAACAGAGAGCAAAGACCAAACTGTCGGTATTTCTGCCTCTCCAACATACCTTGGGGGGTGGTGGAAAGGGGGGTGCAAGAATCAGATCTGTCTGCCTGGTAATGTATCAACTGTCTTTGATCAGCAGAATAATATTGCATTTATTGTAGGGATGAAAATGAAAAAACAGAAAAATGAAACTTGACAAATTAGATCTCATGGTTCAGGAGGCAAAAACCACAGAATAAATCTACAAAAGAATGCCCCTGCAATGCAATTCCTATGCAGAGTATCAGATTGTTATTTGTTTTATTGGGTAACACAGAAATTGATTGGAACTGAGTGTAGGATGTGCTCATGAAAATGAAATATTTGTAAACAAAAGATTTTTATTTCATTATAGAGCTGTTAGTCCTGGAACACTGGAGAAATCCCAATCTATGTAATTACATTCTGTCCACCTAAATTCTCTCTGCAGTCTTAATTGGAAATGATGCTTCTCTTCATTTTCTCTCCTACATTATGGTTCCACTACAGACGTGTCTGCACTTAAATGAAATGACTTTTTATAGTCAGAATAAAGTATAACCTGGGATGCAAGGAAAGAACAGAGCTGTTACAAATGTAAAAGTGACGGAAAACCGTCCAAGTGTTCATTATAAGGACCGTGTAGACTCCTCTCTGGTGAAGAAAAACAGGTATGTCTATAAACAGTTAAGATTTCTCTCCCATTTTCTAAACAGATCATCAGGTATCTCCAAAAATCTTTTTATTGTCGAGTGACAAGGCAACTACTGTTAGCCTCCCATACTAATACCAAAGAATTCACTTATTCCTAGTGATCTCTACATTGTGTGTGGTAATTAATTGTGTTAAAGATTACACACAAAACATAAGCAATCTCATTCTTAATAAGTAGTGTATGACTTGCTAAATATTTATATTTAAATAAAACAAGCAATAAAATAATCTTATTTTAGCTAAGTATCTTCCCTTCCTCACACCGCTCAGTCTAAAACAGATGTGAAACAGATGTCCAAAGCACTGGTTTGCTTTGCAGAAATTACACAGGGAGGCTGAAGAGCATTCTCATTCACTAGTATCACAGATTTTCAATAACTGTTTTTCACTAGTTGAAAAGAAATCATGGAGAAGAAAAGTGAGGTGTTCACCAATTCCTACAGAGAGGATGCAGGAATACATTTGCACATGCAGTCCCTGAGACCTCAGACTCCTTCCAAGACTAAAGGCTCAGAAAGAAAAATTCTTAACTCAGTTGCAGTAACATAACACATATCTTTGTACGCTCTACAGAACACAGCAGTGTCAACTATAAAGAACTTACTACACAGCTGCCAACAGTGAAGCAAAAGATTTCCCACAAATCATAAAGCTGAATGTTTTGACTGTCTTATGTTATTATCTGCGTGTATCTTTACAGAGTGAGATAAAAGAATATATGAACATATATAACTTTGTCATCATTAAATAGTCATATAAAATGGAATGTATGTAGCTGGAATGTTAAGCATAAGCATAGGAATTTAAAAGTTTGTCTAATTTAATCGCCATGCTGTGATGTAATTACAAAGCAAAAAGACTGAAGCTTTCTTCACTTAGCATTCAAATCTCTTCATAAAACAGTACAGTTTCTTCCTTTAATTATGTTAAGAGCTGATTTGTGAGCAAGGCCTGGCATTTCATCTTGCAAGGGTACTTCAGTCTTACATAATTCTCACTGAGACTAAACAGACAACATGAGTACAAGGACTTTTCTGTTTACAGAGTGAAACAATTTGATCTGACTGCAAAACCTGCCACTGGTTACACTGATCAATGGAATAAAGAACAGGACCTTTAAAAAAACAATATAGAAAGACAGAGGAAAAATGAAATGCAGTACACTTCATCTTCAAATTCATTTGTTGCCTTTAAAACCCACAAAATTCAAATGCAAGATGTCCAGCAAATATGAAATATTTCCAGAAATGGAAGAATAACATAATCACACATTAAACACAACAGAATCCAAACATTTCCTTGCCTGATTTACAATAATAAGTATTCCAATATATCCCAAATTATCTGTAAACATGTCAGAATAAAAAGACTAAATAACGAAACTATAAATACCAATGTTTAATTTGACTCAGTATGGTTTCCAGCACCATAGGATGGTAATGCCTCACAAACATGAAAGCATTTATACTCACAGCGTCCCTAAAATATTCTAAAACCTCACAATCTCATCACTATGCTTCTGGGAATTTCACTGTACCACCAAAACACAATTAAAGGCAGCCAATTTGTTAATTATTGCTTACTCAAAATGACTGCCATCAGCCTTTACCACTAAGGGTTCAGGAGCAAGGATGATCCCTCATTTTTGCCAGCATTTTTGAAGATGATGATGGTCTTAATCAAGATGATTAATGACTCTCTTTGAAATGGTGCCAAAAGGCAGTAAACATTCCACAAAGTTCTTTTCAGTCTTTTTGGATAGAAAGAATGTGATTAGGACACAGGAACCCAAGAAACAGCTTTCCATTAAGTGGATACAGGGGGGAAAGAACAGCCTAAAGATATTCAGGATCCAGTGAAGAAGACTGGAAACAGCAGGGCAAAGAGAGCAATTCTTCATCCCAACCTAACAGGACTGATGAGCCAGATGGCAACTGTGAATAGAGAATAAAAGAACTTTAGAGAGAAAATAAAATTCCATTTCAGCTGGAAGCAAGTTTACAGAAAATTAATGTGAAGGCCAAAGAGACAGTGCAAGGTATTGTTCTCACGAGGAAAAAGATGATCTTTGTTGCAGTAAGCTATTCATCACTTCAATCCAGCTTTGTCCTATTTTCAGTTTCCTCCAAAAACTCCAGGTCTTTGCCATTCCTCCTGTATGTGGGGAGGCTTCCTACTTACCCTACTAAATTTAAAAGCTGATAAAGAATAAATAACACAAAGGATCAGAAAATATATGCTGCATTTTCAAATTACAGTGAAGGTATTAACTTCAAGCATAAATTATGCAGCATAGTGAACAAATCCAGATCACTGCTGGCTTCATTAGTAGCATCATTAGCATACTGCTAAGATGGACATGTCCACCGCAAGCACATTCAGAGTCTCCCTGACTGCCGTCACAGTTGTCTGCTCAGAATGGCTACATTTCACAAAATGTAAAACCAGCACAGGCAAAGAGAGGAGTCCCACGCCTAGGGTGGAATTCTGTCACAGAAGAGAGAGCACTGATAGAAGAGAGTTCTTTTGCTTGCAACTATCAAGTGGCCATTGCAGACTTTAAAGGATGCCAGAAGTCAGTGTTACTATGGACAGCTCCACATAATTCTGAATTATGTTAGAAGTCTTGTAACTATTATGCAACCATTACACCAGTCCTTTCAAAGTCCATGCTTCTCATGTCTAGCTGAAGATCCAGCTCTCCATCATTTTTGTAGTTTCCTGTCTTTAATCTATCATTATCTAAGTAAGAGGATGACAATTAATGCAATCCTACATTTATAATACAGCCTCATCAGTATAAGCAGCTGAAGTTCAAGTAAAAATGACAATTATGTAACCTGTAACTACAATTTCTGTCCTTAATCAGAATTGTTGTTGTGAGATAGTGGTCAGTGTAATGACATTGATAATTAACAAAAAGGGATCATAACATCCAAGAGAGTTAACTCTGATTGCAGTTGTCTGAGCTTATATTTGTAAGATGTCCTGGCTATCAGCTGCCTAGATAGCCTTGTAGCACTGGCCTGGATGCAGCAGATGCAGCCCACACTACCTGAAGAGTACGATGGACTTGCTGTGGAGTACATGGCAGTTAGTAGTGCTAAACCAGTGCAAAATTTCCTCCTTCCCCTATTAATAAAAGTCTATAGCAAGTTTTTAAACAGCCTCATGTCCTCACACTCCAAAAGGAAATCAAAGAAAGCATTAGCCATGACAAATAAAAAAACCTCCATATAGCACTCAGACAGGAAACAGACCTCTTAAACTTGCTCTCCAGTGATGCCAATGGCTTGCTAAGTGGTTCTGGATGCATCACTGCAACTCCCAGGTGTTTCCAGCCTCTGTCTTCCCTGATTATATCATATACACTGCAGTACTTGTGCTGTGTTGTAATATAAGCTTACCCAGACATCACATTTAGTGGGGACCAGTCATAGCCAGCATCACTAGGTGCTACCATCATTCAAGTTACTAAAATGAGTAAGAATACAACAGTAAAAGTTGAATGCCTTTAAGAGGGCTTCAGAGGCATGTTTCTTCTAACAATGAAGGCAGCTGAGACAGCTGACATTTAATCCATTCTGCCTCTGATTCAGTAACTCTAACAGATGCAAAGATTATTTTATGGAATACTTGCAAATGAAAAAAATCTCCAGTTCTTCTCTAGAAAGCACACTTCTTGCATTTACCTACGCAAACTGTCCAGAAATGGATGAGTTAAAGCACAATTACAATACTTGGAACATTTGTGTCATAAAGGTCTCTTCGACCTTTGTTTTGATTTGCTATTGAAAAAGCAACAACTTCACCCTAGACAAGATAAAAATGAAACAGAATTTGACATCATATTAGAGAGTATTCAGTTCAGTTCAATACAGTTTGGTATCAGAACTGCAAACCACGATATGAATCACCTTTTCTCTGTGCTGAAGATCAAATCCACTGTGATTCTGATTTGATTTAAACCGTATGAAATTCCTCTCCTGTGACGACTATCTATGTAACATCAATTTCTAAATAACACTCTTGAAGGCCACAGATTAATCATCAACAAAAATAAGTCACCAGGAAGTGAAAATCCCTCAAATGATATATACAGGTATAGTAAGTCTGGATTTTGGTTGATGAGTTTGAGAACTCAATACTCTTACAGTTTTGTGGCCTTGAGTGAAGTGGAAGGTTACAATTTGCCCTTATCATAGGCTTGCCTAGCTTGTGCACTGCTAAATCCAGGAAAATAGTTCTTTTGTGTTAATGCCATATTATGAAATCCACATTTGCAAATTCTTGCCTGCAAATGGCAGTTGCATACTACACAGTCTGCTGAGGCAGCAGAAGCCCTAGTGTAAGAACACACAGGTTTCCTGTTCAAGCAAGGCTCTTTACTTGATCCTACATTCAGGAATTAAGCACTAGGTGGAGAATTCTACTTTTAGATCAGACAAAAGAACAAATGAATGCCCTCAGCCCTCCAGCGCGCTTATGACTTGTTACTGTCAGGAGATTAGGTATCCTTACATCCTTCTTTTCATGTGATGGCTGAAGTCCATCCCAAAACTCTTACAGTCACTTTTCTGAGACATGCCCTTCATGCATTTCATTTAAATTCCTTGTCCAATTATGATAAGCAGATAGAATGACAAAATCATGGCCTACCTAAAGTTCAAGCAACAAGTTGCAACAAGTACTTCTTTCAAAAGCAGTGACTGAGTTCATTTACAAATTGTACTGATTTGGAACAGATTTTTTTTCCACATTCCACTAATTTTTTTTAGTGAACAGGTTTGGCTTTGGGGAATCAAATCAATGGGTCTTTGAATCCAAAGGAGAATGGTAATATGAACCAGGACGCAACATGCAGATTTCACCAAGTAATGAGTATGGCCAAAGCTGCAGATAGTACCTAAACCTCTAGAGTTCAGTAAAAGAGTTCATGCAAAAGGACCCACGTATTAATTGAAAATGTATCCACAAAAATATACAGGATTATTCACATTTTTAAATGATTTACTAAGAATTTCATACATTAGAAGGTTAGTAAATTAACAAATGCCTGATAACTTCCAAAATTTTTTCCTAAATGAGCTAAAATGTAACAATTACTACTACATAAAAAGTCTTTTAGATCTTTATTGACTTATATTTAGCCTGTATCTATAGCAATGAGTGAGAGTGCTTCAATGAGTATTTGCCATTCTCCAAATTCACTAAACTAGTTTAAGATATTTTTTTTCTGAAAAAATTTACACTTTAGATGAATTTTCACCATTACAGAATGAGCCCACCAATCTATCATTTACCATACAATTTGACTCCCACAACGATATTTCAAAATGCCAACAGAGAAGACACATTCCTCACTATTACTCTGGAAAGCAAGCATCTACTCTGAATTTCCACCAGGTAATTCAAAAATTGGTTGTTTGTGAACAGCACATAATTTTTAATTAACTCCCAATACTACATGAATTGAATTCTTCTCTAGTTACGCATTATAAATGGGCCTGCCTTTACAGCCTCAAAAATGAGAAGTGTGATCAGAAATCTGGTATCAGCTCCTTAAGGAGCAGAACAAGCTACTTAGTATTCTGGTGCTCCTGCAGTTTGACCTAATCCTTAATGAACTGTAGGAATGACAAAATATTAATTATGAACATATTTTGCTTAATTGTTTATGCTTCATCCAAAAGGTAATGTTTAAGAAACAAACACCTTATGGTTAATTCTCTGTCATCTTTTTGCCAATTATCACAGCAGGAGAGATGCACATTAAAAGCAAATCATCTGACTCCTACTGTTTGCAGCCTCTCAAAGGTGTTCTGCTTCTAAGCTGTACTTAAAGCAAGTATAAAGGCCATATTTACATAAATTCATACTCCTAACACTGTAACATTTTATTATTTTTAATTTCAGTGACAACCACTCTTTCATCTGGACTTAACTTCATTATAAATGAAGTCTGCACCTCCTTTCAATGGAGAAATGTCTAACCAGGGTATCTTGTTCTGTATGGAATGGATGAGTCCATAGATATGTTCAGGGAGATGCATATTGTTCAGCAGCTAGTGAGTTACTCAGAAGTTGTTGTGGAAGGATGAGCTTTTCCAGAGAAAGCTCAGTACAGGGGACTGACTTGTCAAGCTACTTGGAAATGTTGCTTGTAGGAGGCTCTCTCTCTACTGGATGCTGTGGAGACCATCTTCATAACATAGACCAGTAAGACATCCTCAGTCTATTAGTGCTTCTGAACATCACTCCATCTGTAGACTGCCTATACCTGGGGATGAGGACTATATGTGCACTGTTGGAACTATCCATCAGGTGAATATAGCTATTGACTTAGACCCTAAGGATATTAAATCTGACTGGAAATGGATACAAATATTCATGTAGAAACCAATGACATGGATGTAGTCCTCTTCCTAGCAATTATCTTTAAGCTAGTTACAACAAGCACTTCCCCTCTGTTTTGAGGGCCAAAGTAAGAAGCCTCAATTTTAGAGTTTACTAACAAAAGCACACACAGTATAGCATAATTCATCCCACAAATAGAGAACAAGGAAGCACCAAAACAACAAACTAGCAATACGCAGAAACATGAGCAGCATCAATTTTAACACAACTGCAGCACCTCTTAATCGGTCATGAATTCACAGCTGAAACATTAATGCTTTTGTTCGCCACTGCTGTAAATCATAATAAAGAGGTTTTTGTTTCTTTTCTTCCCTCTTATAAATATTCTTTCTACTTTTTGAATCAAACAATTCATCTAATGATATCTTTGCAGGGATATGTCATGAAAAAGTCAGCTTAATTCACAGCTATTTGAAAAGGCATATAGGAACGAATACTGAATTTTTTTTCCTCTTGATCAAGTTAAAACAATCGTTGCTATATCTTTGAACAACACTGTAGCTTCTTTATGTTAAACTGCTTGTGAATAGCTGGCAGAGACCTGTCAAAATGATGCGCTTGGTTACTAAAGGATATTGTTTGAATGCAGTAACCACGCATAACACAGTTCCACAAGTGGCTATCCCGCACCACTTAAGAGCAAGTGGCAGAAAGAATTCTTGTCTAATATTTCTAAGAAACTTGTCAGCTATAATGGCCTATCTCAGAGCCCAAGACAAAGTTCATAAAGTCTCTTCCCAAAGTACAGCAAGAAAGAGAGTTAAAACAAACAGAAAACTCCACACTACTTTTTCCAGAGAGCATCTAGCTGTGAAGACAGAGATGAAGATTAAAACAAAAATATTTAATTCTAAACAATTAAGTGCAAAGAAATCCCATGATATGGTCAGCACCGGTGAATGGCAGTTTTACAGTATTATCAAAGTGACTTCCAGCTATTCCTATTGAGAACTATAAGCTAAATCTTTGGCTGACACTGATGTATACAGGAAGATACTTTCTTTCCACTGAACGCCTAGGAGAATTCCATTAGCTGTTTAGGAAATACACTCTGGAGCTTTAAAATGTACACTTTGACAGTGAAGAACAAATTTGTCCGTCCACATGTATAGGCGAGTACATATGTTTATGCATGCGTGTATGTATATATATTCTCTATATACACATATATAACAGAATATCTACACATACATACACTGGACATTACCCTTAACTGTCCTTTTTTATTTGTATGCATTTATATTTCAAAGCCTGTGTCCAAGCCTCATATTGTAAGCATTCATTTTGTGAAAGACACTACAGACTTGCAGAGGTATATTTATCCTTATAAGACCCTCAAGCTGCTGTTCTTTGCAAGCAAGCAGCACAAACAGGCATACACAGAACATTTCATCATTAAGCTATAGACATGCATTAGAACCCAAGTGGAAACCAATGTTTTCTTTTCCTACTACATAAATTATCAGTCTCCCCATACTCTGAAAGTTCATACTAAACCCAGGATGCACCAAATAGTTTTCATCTGTAACTGAAAACATCAGCAACATAACTAGCTGCATTAGTATTAGTCACGTCTACAGAAAAAATAACTACCATATATTTATTCTAATTCAATCCTCTTGTCTCTATTCGAATCTTTCAGTTTGAACACAAGTCAACCATTTTCTAACCTCTGTGCCTAGGTAAGGCACAGAACACAACAAAAAGACAAAGCACCTAGCTGAGAAACAGCATTTTTGTTGTAAATGTTACAGTGGTCCTACAGTTGATTCTCTCCTGATATACAAACAGGCAAAGCATCACATTTTTGCCCTGGTCTTCCAAATAGCCATATGCTACATGCATACAAAACCAGGAAAATTCCCTTTTGGAGTTACAGCTGTTCAGTGTTGCTTCGTGCGCCTCTTGGAAACCAACTCAACTTGAGCCTGGAAAGCAACGCAAGCCAAAAGCATAAGCTGGGTTTTGTTCTGGGTGGTTACCACAGAGACAAGATTCACAACAACAAAAGACACAACATTTAGTGGCTCTAAAAAATACCTCTTTCTGCTGAAGCATATAATAAGAACCACATCTCCCTGAATTTTTGTAGGTATAATAGACATTATCTAGAAATGATGCTGCAGGTGGTACAGCTTTGTTCCACTCCACTAGTTCAGTAGCAGGAATTCCACTGCGATTTAAAACTACTCCATCTTTAAGTGTGGAACTTATGGAAACAGGGATTTTTAGTACCAACAGTCTCACCATAATCAGACTGCATGATCTATGCCACAGGATCTTAATCTGTCTTGGTAAAATGTTGGGAATTGTGCTGATGGTTCAGGATTACACAGCACAAATAGATTCCAGAAGTGACCTTTGGAGAGTGGGGCTATATGGCACTGAGGTTTGAAAATGGGAAAACTAAATGCAACTTCTACATCACAAATAAAGTCTGGCATAAAACAGTGGCTCTCACTTCAGGATTGCCCTCATTAAAATGGGGTATCTGGCCACCCTACTCATATAATCTATGCCTACTCTATCTTGATCCTTACAGAAAGCTTGTCACAGATTTATTGCGTTCTCAGCCTGAGCAGAAGCAGGAAGAAAAGCTCTGGAGACAATTCCCTTCACTTGCAAGACGTGATCACCCTACATGATTTAGTAACATTTTCACTTATGATATAATTCACTTTTTCAAGGACATTTCACTGAGTAAAACAAGCTTTCAAACACTCTATAGATATTTGCTGTAAAATGCTCCCAGTGACCTAAATTTATTCCTAGTCTCTGCTATTACTCTGGATGCATAATCATAAGGCACATATCTGCAATATATGCTCTATTTCATCTTCTGCAGAGCTTGGTTATAAGATATACACATGGTTAAATGTGGTTATAAATCAAAA
Organism: Merops nubicus; assembly: GCF_000691845.1. NCBI lineage: Eukaryota > Metazoa > Chordata > Aves > Coraciiformes > Meropidae > Merops > Merops nubicus. The sequence goes on along the minus strand of NW_008584302.1, from coordinate 10,192 downwards.
GACTGCAAAGTGGAAAAACATGTTAAACTATCACAAGGGCGGCATACTTGTTTTACACTTGAATGATTACTGCCACCTAAGCCATGAATGACATAAGCAAAAGTTTTTAAGTGAAAGCTGGACAGAGGTTTTACAGCTCAGTGGAAAACAGAACACCATTGTACGCACACAAAACAGGGTCATTGTATCTTGTACAAGGTCTTGTAATGCAAAACCCCAAAGTTTAAGGAAACGTTACACTGGTAAAAACATTTTAACTAATCGCCATATTCTGATGCACCTAAAAGTGCTGCCATGCCCAAGGTGGTTAATAAATAAATAAACAGGAAAAAAAAAAAGCTAGCAGAAGTCTTTCACTGCCAAAGTAGTAATGATTCCATTATCATCATCACTCAAAGCCTCATTTATTGGGAGCTAGGAACAAAATAAGTCAACGCAAGCCATGAGTGATGGGATTGTTACTAAGACTGCATCATGAAAGTGGCAGAAGCAATGAATTAAGGCAAGTTTTAAAATTTTTTTCAAGTTATTTTAGTAATTGTTTCAAGCTACTTTTTCTTTGGAATGAACAAAGAAAATTGTAGACACTGGTGAAGTAAGACTGGCAAAAGAAGTCTTGTTTGTTTACTGGGAGAAAATATAAATCTCCTCCTACTAAAATGCAACATTATGGTCACGCTAATTATTCATACAATGAACACTAACTGATCACTCCTATGAAAAAGATGATGCATTGCTAAAGCTCCTTCTGACCTTCTATTTCAGCTACTGTTTTAACTGAAGGATGTCAGACAGGGTTCATTTAAGAAGACAGATCTGATGGGTGGCAAGTATCTGGGAGAGAGAAGTAGGGGACAAACTGCAGTCAGAAGGGAATTTACAAACAAGCTGTGAATGAAAAGAAACAGAAGAAACAGAGCATTCTCACCATTTTATTTAGTCATGACATAAAAGGATTTTAGTGTCCTCATAAAAGGACACTGTTTTTCAGTGGTGCTTACTATTGCACTGAGACCTATGGACAGAGTTTTTGTTCAGAAAAACTTAGTTCTTTAGGACCTAAACTATTAGGTAACACTCATATGGGGAATCATATCTCTCTACCAGGATGGCTAGTTTCCATCTGGAAGGCAAGGAGAGTCTCCACTGCCAGTATCCTTGAAGTGTTACCTTCAGCTGAATTATGAGGGGAAGAGTGGTCTGGGTAGTCCCTCATATCTCACAATCCAGCTAGTCCATGGTCCTGCATAACCACTTCAGCACATACACAATCCATTGCTTTTATCTTAAATCTATATGATCATTTTCACTCCCGCAGGACTACATGCAAATGTCTCGTGTATATTCAATTTGACCACTTCTGCAGCAGGAACTCTCTGGGACACCCCACTCAGGCCAATAATTTAAACATAAAAATTGGACTAGACACAGCAGAAGCTGGCATAGAGAATCTTAAGAATTGATCACAATTACCACCTGGAAAGATCCTGTAGCCATCAGTTAAACACCTCATTGTGAAGGTGTCTGGAAGTTCTGTCAGTCACCCAGATGCAAACAAACTCTGTGATCTCCTCTATGCAGATGATGAACCCGGGAGTTCCTGCATCCCCTGGTTAACCAATTAATGACTTACATGCACTGAGTATGCTTACAGGCACTCCTAATATTTAGTTACAACACTACTATGGCAATTGAACAAACAATTTTTTTACTTCTAACTTGAATCCCACAGCTCTTGCCACACTTACTACCTCCAGTTCCTACTGATTTCAGCCAGAGCTCTGGTGATCTCTGTCTGAAAGCCTCCTGGAGAGACCTTTCAGCACATTCTCATTTGAAAAACAACTACTATGAGAAGCAGTCAACCTTTTAAGTTACATGATAAGATGCATATGCTTCCTTGAATGACCTTGATTCTGTACTAGATACCAAAATAGGTTTAGGGAAATAATCAGCCACAGAATAAATACAGGTGACTAATGCAAAGGAGATTATATATTGCTTGTGCTAAGATCATGTCTGCATATTAATCCTAAGGCTTAACAGAGAGAGGTTAACCTCAGTGGTGATGAATGAGGGTGATCTTTCTCAAAAGAATGTCTCCCTTCCAAACAGAACAGTAGAGGAAAAGCAATGTTCTGAAGAAAACAAGTTAGAGGTTCTCAGAAGACAAAAAGACAGAGTCCACACATTATATCAAAAGAGCACACTCTTGTTCTTTCCAATACTTTTTTTTTTTTTTTTTTTTTGGTTGGGAGAAATAAAAGATTTTAACAGCATAGCTATGATCTTCAAAAAGACACTCATCAGACTCACTGGACCACTGATGAGAAAGCCATGTCACAAACCTGCTTATTTTGCTCTCTAATAGAGAAGACATTCAGTCTGGATATATTTCTGTTCTTGACCAGCAAAACTTAAGCTATTTAGCTATCTACCTGCTTTTTCCTCAAGGCTTTCAGACTAGCACATGTGACATTTAATAGAAATGTTTGCAATCAGCCAGATTACTTCAAAACACTGAAAAGAAAACTGCCTTTTCTTCAGGCTCTCAGGCATTGTTAGAAGGCAAAACGCTGCTGACTGCAAATGAAGGGCCTGTTATTGATCTCCATTACCAATCAGAACCATAAACCCCTTGACACAAACAGAATTAGTATCACTTATTTTAATATATAGAAGAAAACAAGCGGTCCCTACAAGTCATCGAGTATACACAGACTATAAAGGACATCCAGGGTAGCTGGATGTAAAGGACATAACCCTCAAGGAGTCCTGATAACATTTAGATACAGACTAAGCCTTAAATTTACATTTCCTTGTGTGTATTAGATGATACTACCAGCTGAATACAGTAAAATTGCAGTATACTGCATGTAAATTAAAGATATACAAATGCAAATTATAAATGAATGGTTACAGAATAATTACTATTCATCAGCAACATCCACTATTGTATTTCAGTTGCTATCTGAGAAGTATTATAAATGAAAAGCTGTGGAGCCTTGCAGGGTAGAAATATCACAATTGCATTTTTAACTAATTCAGAGTTACCATTCACTAACTCTCAAAGAAATGTGATCAGCAGTGCAGAGTCTAGCTGGAGGCCTGCAGCTAGTGGTGTTCCCCAGGAGTACAGGGTCCAGTCTTGTTCAACATATTCATCAGTGACCTGGTTGAAGGGTCAGAGTGTACCCTCAGTAAGTCTGCTGGAGATACAAAAGCAAGAGGAGCGGCTGACACACCAGAAGGCTGTGCTGCCATTCTGACAGACCTCGACAGGCTGGAGAGGAACCTCATGATGTTCTAGAAGGGCAAGTGTGGAGTCCTGCACCTGGGGAGGAATAACCCTATGCACCAGTAGAGGTGAGGGGCTGACCTGCTGGAAGGCAGTTCTGCAGAGAAGGACCTGGAAGCCTGGTGGACAACAAGCCATCAGTGTGCTCTTGTAGCCAAGAAGACCGATGTTATCCTGTGAGGCATCAGGATTATGACCAGCAGGTCAAGGGAGGTTCTCCTCCCCCTCTGCTCTGCCCTAATGAGGCCACATCTGGAGTACTATGTCAAACTTCCCCAGTTGAGGAAAGACTGGGAACTGCTGGAGAGAGTCCACCAGAGAGCTACAAAGATGTTGAGGGGACAGGAGTATCTCTCCAATAACCAGACTCAGAGACCTTGGGCTGTTCAGCCTGGAGAAGAGAAGACTTAGCTTATCAATAACTAAAGGGCAGGGGGCAAGAGGATGGGGCCAGACTCTTTTCAGTGGTGCCCAGTGATAGGACAAGGGGCAACAGGCACAAACTAGAACACAGGAAGTTTCAACTAAACATGAGGAATATCTTTCTTGGGAGGGTAACAGAACACTGGAACAGGCTGCCCAGCGAGGTTGTGGAGTCTCCTCTGGAGACTTTCAAAAGGCACCCAGATGTGTTCCTCTGCAACCCTCTCTAGGTAAACCTGCCTTAGCAGGGGGGTTGGACTAGATGAGGTCCCCATAGGTCCTGTCCAACCCCTACCATTCTGTGATTCTGTGAAATTCGCACAATGGTTTTATGGCTTGATAATGTCTTTTTATAATTAAAAGGGTTTACTACAAATTTATTATTCATGTCCCAAGTTCCTTTGCAACACATTCATATTAAATGAAGGATCTCCACAGACTGCTAGGTCACTGTGGAAATATTTCCACGGCATCACGAATAGCTAACATGGTAGCTGTCAGTTAAGCAGAGGCCACATGCCAAACTCCGTGTTCAGATGACTGCAGATTTTTACACAAATGACACCCGAGACACCCTTGCCAATGCACTACTGAGCAGCTTATATGTCACTAACAGGTTAGACATTCAGCAATAAAAGAGCTTTTTCTCCTTACAAGACTTTCAAAGTGGAAATGGGCAACTACTTATCCCCTCCTCTGAAAGAACCAGTCTATTTTTTCCCCCAGCGCCAAACAACCTGTACAAGAGAGGTGCAGAAAAAAATATTGAAATCAGTATTTTTTTGGTTTTTGTTTGTTTGTTTGTTTGGGTTTTTTTGTTGTTGTTGTTGTTTTGTTTTGTGGTTTTGTTTGTTTGTTTTGTTAAGCTGTAAACAGAATCATAGAATATCTTAAGTTGGAAGGGATGTTACTGTATATTTATTTTAAATAAGACAAAGGAATCCCTTTTGATAAGCTAACATTACATATGGAGAGATTACATATGGGGCAGATTCAGATTGGAATCACCAATGAAAACCTCCAGACACCTGAAGTGAATTAATCCAAATCTGTAGCAGTGGCAATTAAGTTAGAATCTAGCCTACTAGTTAATAAATTTTATTTTAAAATAAATAAAGGTAATTTAGTTGTATAGATCCAGCCTTGTAGGCAATATACCTTGCAATTTGATTTGGAAGAGACAGAGGAAAACTCTGGAAATTGGTAGATGGAATATTTTAAAGTTCCTGTGCTTTGACAATAAAGAGGTTCATAACATCAGTCAACTACAACTACAATATCACTTCAAAAATTTTATGGTTTAACCCAATAGTTAATTTTCTATATATATTAGCCCAAACCACCTGCCTGAAACATGCTTGCCAGTTCTGATGAAGCTATTTCATGAAACATCCAGGTTTATCCTTCAGAGTCTCTGTTTTCATGAAAAGGCTAAAAAACTGAAAACTCCATTATGTCAGAAATATTTAGATCTATGAGATTTGTATATCCAGAATGCATTCTACCTCCTTCATTTTAGTGCTTTCTCCACTGTTGAAAATCACAAATATTTCTAAAACCAAAAGCTTTCAATCACAGGAAAAAGAGCCTAAGTATGGATCCTTTGAATTGGTGGAAAAATACTTGAGTGTTTTTTCCCCCTTATACATTGTCTGACATGATTCTTAAGTACCCAGAAACCTTCCTGGTTAAATTTTAAACTATTCTTATTTTCATAAAACTCTAAGTGGAAAAAACAATGCAACATCACCCTCACTGGTTGCTCTAAGTTGATACAACACAGTTTTAAAACTGAGAGAATAAACAGAGGTAGCAATGTGGTACAGCTACATTGTGGGGGTTTGGGGTTTTTTTGTTATTGTTGGTTTGTTTTGGAGTTTTTTTTCCTCCCTGAGAGCACTATTGTTTTCAGCTCCTGCACATTAATTAAAAATCTGGTGATCTATAATGAAAGTATAACTCAAATTAAATGCTTGTTTGCAAATCGAACAGCTTTTCCAAAACACACATTTTCAGATGACACGATGACACAAGTACCATTTTAATTCACTTTAAATAGTTCTTATTGCTCAGGGACCACGAATAGTGGACATTCGTTGTTACTGCAATGACCTGAAACATAGGTCTTTCAGCTTATTTCTTGCTCTTTGATCTCATTAAGAGCAAAGTTATGCTCTTTGTTTGGTTATCTAGGCCTGTCAGGCTACTTAGCTGCTTAAATATGAGTATGTCAAACTCTGTTTATTGCCTAAGGTCATGCACATTGCTCTCCCAGTCACTGACAGATACACATCACTGAAATTGTAGTACTAGGCCTTTACCCACAGAAAAACTTCTGGTAGTTAGACAATGATACACAGGTTCATTTGTAAGCAGTACTGATACATACTGAGAGATTGCTGCTGTAGGCTCTAAGTTAGCAACAGAATGACACAAAATACATTGTTGTAAGACCTAACTGTGAATATGATTATCCTTAGAGCAAGTAAGTACTTTAAAAAACACTTTGACTTATTTGGAATGTGAGGAGATAATTATTTCCTTTTCTTATTTGTTATTCAGAAAATGGTATATGCCCGTACATTAGGTTTCATGCCTATGGGGCACCCAAAGTATTTTGCTTATCAGATTTGCAGCATGTTGTGACACCATGACTTATTATGACATGCTGCTTCAGCTTGAAGGATGCTTAGTAGAAGAAACTAGGATGACAAAACAATGTTCCTCTCACAATCAGAAAGATTAAATCATAAGAAAAAGCATAATTCACCTCAGATCTATATTGAAGGGGATATTTCTTTGAAAAAAGAAAACGGAAAACGGCTCTTTATAAGTGCAAGGAAGAAGCGTGTGGTCTCTATTTACTCTATAGATACCTTTCTGAGTGAGAAAGCGCATGATGTTTATATTTGAGTATTCTCAAGATGATGTAGCACACAAAGTTAAATAGCAAGATACCATGTAATCTGTCAACAAACATGTAAGACTAGTTATTACAATAGATTTACCTGGAGTGGATAATCATCAATGTCAGTGATTCCTAGAACAGCTGAATCACATGTTTATTCAAATATTTTTTAAAACGTATGCTTGGTATTGGACATTTTAAGTGAAACCACTGCCTCATCTCGTATATATATAGTCATTTATATTATCCTTTTCTTACAGTGAGGGAACATTGTGTGTGAAGACAAAATGTGGCCTTTAACTTACGTCCTGACAGCAACAAAATCCCCTGATGATGAAACAGATCCCACTCTCCTGCACCTCTGACCTTTCTCAGTATATTTTGTTGAACAGTTAATAGAATTTTTGCATACTTGAGGAGGAAAATACATGATTCTCCATATAAAAGTCTCACACGAGGAGGATGTAGTGTTTGTTCTTAAGTGATGGAAAGGAGGGGAGAAAAGATAATTGAGAAAAAAATGAAAACAGGGTGCAGTTTTCAGCTTTCTAACCTTTCCTACAATGCACTTAAAAGACAGAAGCATGCCTTTGGCATGTGTTTTAGTCAGAACAGCAGTGGAGCAGATATAAGGGCATGTAACTGACACAGATTCTGATTGTTTTGTGGTAGTTACACCAACAGCTTTATGATTAGAGAGCTCTCTTCACTTTTCCATTTGCGTGAATCTTCTTCTATGCTTGACTTAGTGCTTCAGTGACACTTATAATCTGTTGCCACCTTTGCCTGCCTGGTGCCATAGATGGATCTACAGTCCATTCCCAGCAATGCCTAGTTTACTATTAGTAGAGGGCATGAAGCTGGTCCTTCCTTTGCACTGCTTCTCTCCCTGCTCCCAGCCACGCTAGGCAAGTCATTGGCATCAGGCTCCTGCTTTCTGCTGTTTAAAGCAGCCCACACCTACTCTCTACAGAAAACCGCGTACAGGCTTTTCAGAAGTGGTATTACTGAATATATTCTTACAAGCCTAATTTACATCCAATTTATACTACGCTCAATTTCTCTCCCATTCTTATCTCCCATTACCTTGAATAACTGCAAGATGACTAAGTAGATCTATTAATGGGCAAGCATATTAAATATTCTGAACTGTTGCTATAAATAGGGTTCTTTCCTACTGTGGGGGGAAAAAAAAAAAAAAAAAAAAAGACTGCCATGTCTTTCCTGAGGCTTTTGGTTTGGTGGGTACACTTAGTTTTTTCCACTTTTTTCTTCTTTCAAAACCCCAGGCTTTGAAACAAAGCCTGGACAAGCAGATTTAGCACTGAACTGTCCAAAGCTGTCTTCCTTCCCAGCCGCAGTGGCAGGAATAGAGCTTTCTGGTTTTGTAGTGCTCCAAGAAGAAGAAAATAGCTGGCAGATCCACAGACCATAATTTCCGTGATTCTTCACCATTAGTCTTAATATAAATTGAAATATCGGAAAAGCTGTCAGAGTGGCATCTATTACAAAATGTGTTCCTTCCTCTGCATGCTTCCATGTGTCTTGTAAACTGTGCCTCCCTACTAAAGCAGGACTGGCTAGAAAGTAATGCTAAAATCAAAATTCAAACTTTGCTTCAAAATGCTTTTTTGTTGCTCTAATTCAGATAATTCATAGCTGTAGAGACATTGAGCATGATCTGCCAGGAATAGATCACAGTATTCAACATTATTTTAGATATGCTATTTGTATCCAAAATGGAAGAGGTTTCATGTCTAAAGAATTATCAGTCCACTAGGCCTATTAATTGAGTATGAGATATTTTCATAAACAAAATTATCATTCTGTATCAAATGCACTTCCCAAAATTCTTTTTGAAATAAAGTATGAAAAGATGTCTTCCAATATACAGGACACAGAAAACCTTGAATGAAAAAGTATAACGTCAATAGAATCAACTCCAGAGATCTTGTCCAATGACAACAGGTCAGCTGCTGACTCTTAGAAATGTTACTCATAAGTACAGTACTTTCTGATTATATATTCAAAACACCATTTCAGAGCTAACCTGAACATATTTTTTGTGAAATGTATAGAAGATTAATCAGTATAAGAAATATATGTCACAGTACTCATACAGACAAAAATTGCTAATAAGTAGCAAGTAATAAGATAAGTAAGGTTTCTTATCACAAGAAAAACCAAAAGGAATAGACTTTAGTATTTGGAACATGACTAATTATCACCCTGAATATCAGTATACACTAGTCTCTTTGGTCCTTACATAATCTGCCACCTTCCCCTTTCAACTGATTTTCTGCTACACTTACAAGCACAGAAAAGATCTTACCATTGTGTTCAGGTTTTACACAGGCTTTGCACAGTCCATACATGGCTGTTGTGTGGGCTTCCATAGCTATAGCTTCTCAGCACACACATGATTAGGACTACCAGAATTATATGAGGCAGTTCCCAAGATAGGAACTGCTAGATTCAGAAAAAAGACAAAACTGGAAAGACGTATACTATGTGTTACGTTGCCTCGATCTGCTGAAGGTCACAGCAGGAAAACACAGCTCTACTGATGTGTAGGGAATGGATATATTGTTGCCAATTAAATTCTGGGAGAAAGTCTTTGGGTCACTTCTGGACTCCATCACATTTTACAGTTAGCTACAGTTTAATTACATTACTTTTATGTTGGAGCAAATCAGCTTGCTATACTCTAATCAGATCATCCAGAAAACAACCAAAATCAAGACTTTGCTGAAATCCAGAGGCATCTGAAAGCAGAACGTTCCAACTACACAAACAGACTAAAAACATCTTATACAGAGCAGAAGATTACAAAGCATTTTATTTTAGAAATAGGCACTACAACACTAAAAGACAAATTCTACTTCCCATTTTTAATTGCATCAAATTGCAATAATTTCATTGCATGTCAGGACACTAAGCTACATTAACCATATGGTGCTAGTGTGAATCACATGGTATAGCCCTTATTCTCACTACCTATCACTTTAAGACAGTGGCATACAAGCAGGCATGAAAAAATATTTTTGTCTGATGGGCTTTTCTTTTTTGTTTTAAACCCATATCCTACATATCTAACATTTTCTGTGCATTGAGTGTCAGGAGAGAGCAGAATCTAACATAGATTATGATTTGAAACTACACCTGAGTATCACTTCTTCAGTTAGCCAATTTAAACAAAAAATTTAAAGAACAGCCCTGTGATCAAATGTTGCAAATCCATTTAAGTGGTTTGGATTTAATTAAGAGATTGTATTTTGTCTGAAAAATTAAAGCCAGACTGTGTCTGGATCTTACTTAATCTGGGGAAGACTGAAAATATTGCATGAGAAGAAAAACAAGCTAGAATGGACCTAAATCAAATATATTAAACACATCAAGAAAAAAAAAAGGTATTCTTCTGCCACTTGAGGTCTTCACTTCAGGATTGGAGTATCTCTAAAATATCTATTCAGCAAAAACGTACTAGTGTATGGACAGGTGATGAAACAATCAGAGTTTCTTCAAGCTGTGTCTATGTTTTGAGTTGAATCTAGCTAGGGAGG
>NW_008584301.1:0-7370 GCF_000691845.1 Merops nubicus | reverse complement strand
TGCGGCGCCGGTGGGAGCCGAGCTGGCCCCGAGGGGCCGGTCCCGCGGGCTGCCGAAGTTCTGGTCGGCGCGAACCCGCCCGGAGGCTGCACGTTTCTCGGGCGAACGCCGCTGTTGAGTTTGCTTGCGCCGTGTCACGGACTTGCCATCACCGCCTGGCGATGAAACCCACGTTTCGGTCGTAACGCAAGCGTCTCGGGGGTGACCGTCCCGCTCGGTGTCCCGAGGCACCGCGTCGGGTTTCGTGCGGTCCCTCTCAGGCTGGGCTGGGTTGGGGTAGGTAAGAGGACCCGCTCTGTTCACGGGTGTCTTTTGCACACCCACGGTCACTAAAATTCCAGGAGAATCTGGTTGAATTGATCGAGGGACGTACTTAGTGTGTGCTCTTAAAAATATTTTTCACACTGAGAAGCGATTCAGAGCTAGAATAAAAAAAGTTTTGTGCTGGAGGAGTTATTTATTTCGCTACCTGCTTTCCTCTCTTTTGGGGAAATTAGCTTCTCTTTCCTGAGAGACGTTATTAGGTAATTTCTGTAGTTTTAACAGCAGACTAATGTTTTCTGATTACAGCAGCAATCCCATCAATGGGGCCTTTCAAGTTGCATCTTAAAATTCAGACGACTGATTTGGAATGTCCCTTTGGAAGGCAGCGGTGTTTGTCACACAGTGGGAGCCCGGTTGGGAGGGTGGTGAACACCCTCTCCAGATTTGCTGCTTAAGGTTCACAAAAGAGGTGAATTAACACGATATCCATGTCCTCTAAGATCTGGTTATTTTCTAGCCACATAGTTGTCTCCTTGAGTCCAGACACCATTTTTGTGCTATTTCTTTCTCTTATTGTTTTTCAGTTTACAGTTTTCCTTTCCTCTGTAGTTCTGTGAAAAACGCATGCTAGCAGAGGAAAGGTCATTACCGAATACAGAAAAACAGCAAGCTAAAAATTGCTTCTTTTTCTTTTTATCCCAAGGGAAAGGGAACTGAGGCCAATTACTTGAATTTTAGAAGTTACAAGTTACAATAATAGGTAAACAATTTGCAGACAAAAATGTCATCTTTAAAGCGATGGTTGGCCTGAGGTTATTTTGAGCTGTAGTTGTCTGGTGTCATTTGGCTTCTATATAATAATGAAGAAAAATGCTAGGAAGAGCAGCAGTGCTGAGTTTCCCTAGGGAGCAGTCGGATCCTGTTCTCCAGCTCTAGCAGGATTCAGCAGGTCACCTTTCCTGGGCCACCCACGGTCTGTTACCTTTAACGTGCTGAATTAATCCTTGATAACAGTACGTAGAAACCAAAGCATCCTGTGACCTGGACGAGGTGTGCGGCATGGGAGGAAAGGTGATACAGCCAGAAACCTTGAAGTCTGAGAATGCTAAGGGCTCACTCAGCTCAGGGAGCAGGAATTAACTCCTCCGTTGGCATTTCCCACTTTGAACTCCATCTGGACGGTTGTGCACTGGTTTGTGCTGGACTCTGTGGCTGTGCTGAAATAAGGGTTTCTTGTTCTGCCTCAGGAGCGCCCACACGCCAGTGTGTGCTGAAATAACTCGGCTCCTAAGTGCCACTGAGTTGGCTATTTTGATGCTGGGCTGAATTTGTTTGTACTGGAGTCAGTGGCAGGATCCCCTGTTGTACCTCCAGGAGGCAGGAAGGGGCTTGGGTGTGTTTGCCAGCCTCATGGGTGCTCAGGAGAGGTGAGACAAGTCTCACTGCTCCCCACAGAAAGCATCCGCATATGGGTTTGAGTGTGCGTTGGCTTCATAACCCCGATTGCTTTGCTTTGGCTTTCCTTGCTGCTGGCTGTACCAGTGGATGGCCTGGGGCTCTAGTCCTTGACCCTGGCCATGGGGAGCAGCTGCAGCACATGGACTGTCCCCTGCTTGCCTTGGAGAGGTGATGACCCCTCTGTCCTGTTGGCTTTCAGCGGTCTCACTCCAGACTCACAGACACATGGCCAGAGGCAGAATGTCTGCATCACAGGAAGGTATTACAGTGGTCCTGAGCACACTGGCAGGTGGAGTTTACAGACTGCCTCAGTGTTCTGGGGTTTGGCTGTAGCACACATCTTTCAGCATCTCCAGGCCTTCTGCATCTGGACTGGTGGTGTGGGCAGGTACGTTCAGCTCCAGGACAAGCCTTACACAGTCTCAGCTTGGTGCTGGGAGTGACACAGACTGTCAGAGGGACTTGGTTGCACTGGTGTGAACCCCCAACAATCTCAGAGATCCCTCCTGGCCTCAGAATGTTTTTCATCCATCTTCTGAGTTGATGTTCCTCTGCTGTCTCCTCCAGTGGTGACTGTGCTCTTCTGCACACTGTACATTTTCTGCATAGAGAAGGTGGGAATAAGCAGTAGGGCTCTCAGACCATTGTTTCATCTACCTTCAGTCATAGCGTGTCTAGACTGGCACAGCAATAAATGCTGGAGGTTGCTGATCCTTGTATCCATGAAAGCTTTGGTCATTGCTGTTCTCAGGGGAACCGCACTCATTTTAGGAGCAGTGAGGAGCTGGGGTGACTATGCCAGTACAGGTGTGGGGTGGAGGGAAGGGAGAGCATCTAAGGAGGTAGAGAGAGGTGTGTGGCAGGTGGTGAGGCACTGTGTTCATCTGTGGCTGCAGTTTCTGCAGACTTGAATTAAAAATGCTGTGGGGCTACCTCGGTGGTAGGTCTTGGGGGAAACGGTGAGTAGGCAAATTGTACTGACATCCAGAGAGCTGTCAGTTTTCAGGCCAGTAGTGAAGGGCCAGAGGGATGTGTACATGGACTTGCAGTCTCCTAAGCAGTTAATAAGCAGCTACTCCACCCCTAAAGAGAGTATATGCTGATGAAAGGGGATTTGGGGCTGTACAAAGCACTTTACATAAGCTTACCCTTCTCAAGGCTTCTATCTCTGACCAGTGTCATTTGAGAAAAAAATCCCCTTGCAATCTCAGAAATGTTTGGAGGAAGAGGCACCTTTGGAAACCTGAGGCAAGGAGGGAGGGTGAGGTCCTTCAGTCTGATCCCAAGAGACATTTGTGTAAGAGCCAAGCTATCCTGTTCTTGCCCCATCCTTCCTGTGTCCAGTCCAGTGACTTGTGCATGCTGGAGGAGACTGGAGGAGACAAAGCAGACCTTGCACAGAGGCAGCATGCGAGCCAGGGAGTGCTCCACTTCCTGTAGTTTCCAGTTTGTTCCAGCACTGAATCACCTTCTCCAGTAAGGAGGAAAACCCCTCAGTCTCAGAATGCTGCTTTGTTTCTGCTCTGGTTCTGTCCCACTGGCATCCAGCTAGCAGCACTTGCCTGACACTGGCTTCTCACTCCTCGTGGCCTTTCACGACCTGCTCTCAGCACGAATTGTTGGACTGCATGGGGTTTTGAGGGTTGGACATACTCAGCATTTGATCTTACTCTTTCACAACAAGAGACACCAGAGCCAGCATAGCACTGAGGTTGTGATGCTGCTCCAGAGAGGTTTGTGACTAGGGAAGCAGCAAGATCTTCCTCTCCATTCTTATCTGCTCCTGCATCAACTTGTTGGATCTCCTCTGGGCACTGATAGAGCTCAGAGATAGAGCCTCCAGCCACTCATGGAGTGGAGGTACCACTTCACCAGCCTGAGAGGGGTGGATTCGGGTGTTACAGGAGAATGAGCAGCAATGCCAGATGCCACAACACCACACGTGGCACGAATCACAGGCAGGAAACTGCCTCACCATTTTGGTGTGGTTAGCAGTGCTCTGAGGTGCCAAGGTGTATATGGAAGGTACCCATTGCCACCGCTCTTTACCAGCTTTTGGATGGTTTCTGTTGCCCATCCCAGCATCTCTCAGCACCAGCAGGTCCTGGAGAACCTCGTGCTTAAGATCATTGCAAATCTGGCCTTTCACATTTCCTAAGCTGTGAATCCCAAGTCTGTGGTCGCTTTTGTGAATGTTATATAGATTATAGGTGATAGGTATTACAGAATTTATAAGTGATTTGTCTGATGTCCTGCATAGCTCTGGTCCCTGAAGCTACAAATGCACCTAGACCTTGGCTGAATAGATCTATGCACACATCTAGATATTAGCAGACCATTACAAACCAGGATTTTTTTTTTTTCAGAACAGGAAAAAGCCTATTATAGACCTCAGTTCCTCCCCATTGTTTAAAGGTATTTTCAGGCTGAAATTCAGGCGCTGCCTTGGGACATGAGGGTGGTTCAGGCAGCAAAGGCTTTCTGAGCCTGGGTCATGTTTGCAGCTGGCTGACACATGTCCTCAGCCTTCCAGATAACAAGGACTGTGTGGCTTTCACCCTGGCTAAGTCTGGAAGTGCGGGCAGGGATGTGAAATCCAAGATGCCTCTGAGATGCTGTTGGTTTTTCTGTTTTGTTTGCTTTTGTCGTGGGGCAGTTTTGCCTGGATCAGATTCCTGGTCATGACACTGTAACAGCCAGGATGTACCCGCTGCCCTTTGAGGAGCCAGTGCTCAAAATGCAGCCACTGTATCAGCCGAGGCATTAGGCAGCGTGGGCTGGAAAGCCCTCGGATGTGCTGTGTTTGAAGATGTGAAATGCTGCAGCCATGACCTCTCGTGGTAGAAAAATCTGCCTGGTCCCATACTGAGAGCAGGGCAGGGAAGAAGCCTGTCTGCTCCCAAGGGCCAGTCTTTTCATGAGGAACGTGTTCTCTACTCCTACTTGGCTTTCTACAATTTCCAGAGAATCTCTGATACATAGGAGAGGTTTGAGAGGGGGAAGGAAGGGGTGTAGTACACCAGGAGTTAACTCTGTGCCTGAAGGAAGAGTCAAGTCTTGGTGTCTCTGTCAGGTGGATCCAGCCTTCGATGGCCCCACATCTCTCTGGCATCCCAGCTCAGCTGTCTCCCTCTGGCAGCACATTCCACCTGCACTATCTGCTTTGTCCTCATTTCCAGCACCCCAGCACTCCTATTTGCCCTGGAAAAAGACTCTGTGAGAACATCTTCTGGGAGCAGTGGGACCTTTCCCTGTGTTGGTGCAAGGAGGACCTCCTAGTGATCATCAGTCAGGTCTGAGGCTGGGAGATCAGTGTTAATGCAGTGAACAGGGCACTCCTAGGGGTGCTGGGGTTTAATATGTGCTGGATTTTCTTCCTTGGTCCTTGTTTTCCTCAAGCATCCGAATGGAGAGCATGACAAACCCTCCATCTTAATCCTAGTGCAAATACAGCTGTCTTCCCAGGACTCAATAGTAGATGCCAAGAAACTACAAAGGCATGAGGTGCTTAACTCCCATTACTCCACCGCTGAGCTGAGTACCCAAAGAAGAGCTTAACTCCCCAAATACCTCTGTGTGGCCAAGGGGGGGATGTTTCACATTGAGGCTTTGAGGCAGAGCTGGGCAAATGCCCAAAACTTTCCTTGTTAAAAGGCAAGCAGTCTGAGAGGGAGGGAACATCTCACCAAGTAGCTCTGGTGGCCTGAAAGGCTTAGGCTGGCCATTGCCATTCCTAGGTCCTGCTGTCGCTGCATGGCTTGCACTCATGCTGGGAACATGGACAAGTGGAGCTGCCCTAAGGGCTAGAGGTATTTCCCACCCCCCAGTAAAATCATTCTTGGGTGGAGGGGAGTGGCCAGTGTCAGTGGAGAGCTGAACCCCTTATTCTCAGCCTCTGCTGTCCAGTTCAGACCAACCTGCTCTCTCCCAGACATGTACCTGCACCTGCAGAGCTTGCACTGCTGTCGGTCAGGACACTCTGTCTCCTGTCTGAATCTTCAGCTTTGGGTGAGGTCTACGTTCAACCCCCAAATATCTCCTGTGTGGCCTGGACTCACTTTGTTCTCCATTTCCAATTGCCTGTGGATTCCATTGAGAAGGTAGAATCCCAGTCTAAGTCAAAGCCCTACATGGGCAAAGGTGGGAAGAAAGAGTTGCTCTGTATCCCCAGGAGCTGGGTGGCCACTGCCTTGATAAACTCCTCTTTCTGCATGCCCTCCACAGGAGATCATCTACCATCATCCAGCATAGGAGGTAGCACTGGGACATGTGGTTTGATTTTGTTTCTCTTACGGTTTTAATGAGCCAGTGAACAAAGCAAATGTTTCATTTGTTTTGTTGGAAGGAGAGTGTGATGCTCTAAGTGAGCATGTGGTATGCATGAGAAACAGGGAAGGGAAGCCAAAGGACACTGTGTGAGAAGTGGCTCTGTACGACTCGGGGTGCTGTGCAGGAGTGACACCCCATATTGCCACTGCAAACCTCGTGCTGTCAGGAGACTTGCTGTGCTGGCTGGCCAGCAAACGGGAGTGCAGCAGCACCAGCCTGGCACTGGGACAGCTACGGACTTTGCACAGTTGGTTTTGGCAGCCACCAGTTGCCATCTGCATGAATCTGGGCAAGCCAAGGAGACCTAGTAGCCAGAGGAACCTGCAGTAGCTCATATCCTCAACGGTCACCCCACCGTTTCACAGCCCCCCGAGTTCTGTCCCCCTCCTGCTGGGCTGAGTCTGGCAGAGTACATAGTGCCCTTCAGTGTGCTTTCAGTCTGAGCCCCCAAGACAGGACAGAGGCTGCAAAAAGCAAACCCTCCCCTCTGCCCCATGCCGACAATGCTCCCCAGCTGCTGGCGCAAGCACCCCAGCGTCAGCCCCGGGCATCACTGTGACTCACCCTGGGCAGCTGCCTGAAAAATGGCCTTTCGGGATGAGAAGCTGGTGAACGGCTGTGCGGGAGCGCTCTGTGGGATCTGGACGTCAGCCCTGCCATCAGAGGTCCATCTGGAACCTGGTGCTGTCCTGCCTACCCACTCAGACTGGCAGGACAGGATCTGGGCACATCTTTATGCTGGCTTGCTGGTGGACAGGTTAGTGTGAGGGATGCTAAGCTCTGCCATAACATTTCTTTTGAATGCTATTGAGCAGGTTTCATTTTTTCCCAGGCCCTTTGCAGCAGCCCTTACTGGGGTGGCTGGGGGGAACATGCTCTCTGAAGACCCCTGCCTCATAACCCTTTCCAGTGCCTTTGAAGGCTCAGAAGCAGAGATCTTCAAAAGCTTGAATTTTCTTTCTGGGTAGACTAGATCTTCCTTGCCTTGGAGAAAGAACTCAGAATCTATTCAACTTGCTCAAATCCACTCCCTTTAGCTTGCTGGGATGGAACTGAGCAGGTTTAGCTTTAGGGCACAGAGGTGTCCTGCCCCAGTGGGGAATTCCTGCAACCTGGCAAAGGAACAGGTTCCTGTTTTCCCCATAGTGCCCCTGAGCTCTTAATATTTGGATGAGCTCTGGTTAGATAAAACTGTTGTAAATTTATGAGTGTGCAGGCTGATGGGAATTTGGCTGGGAAGGGCAAGGAGTCGGTCTTTTCTGGGAGCAGAAAGCAGTTTTTCTCCCTGCTGGTTAGTACTGTGGCAGCTCTGACACCTT
>NW_008584300.1:0-2009 GCF_000691845.1 Merops nubicus | reverse complement strand
TATAAATATATATATATCTCCAAGACAAGGGAAATGTAGACTTCATAAACATGGCTGTATAATTTTGATTTTTTTGAATACATTGTGTTTCTATATTTTTTGAAGACAAAAGGTATGTACTTATTATAAAGGCAATTCTTCTAATTCTTTTTTTTGTTTTCTTTTTTTTCCCCTTTTGTTATAGCAACTCTTTGTTGTGCTTCCCTGGTGACAGTTACTGTTCAATGTAGGCTGTGACTTGCGCTGCTTTTTTTAGAGAGCACTTGGCAAAACAGAAATGCTTCTAGCTGTACTTGTATGCACTTGTTTTTTTTTTTTCTTTTTTTTTTTTTTCCCCTTTTTGTTTAAATGCCAAATACACTTTCTGACATTGTAAAGATTGCCTTACTGTCTGTGATTCCTTATTCTTGGCCCCTGTCCTGTAAAGCTGGTCGCATGCAGGCTTGGTCTGAGGCGGTTGGGGAAGAGTGGCTAACCAAGGCGGGGATGCCCCTGGCCACCCCGCCGGCCGGGAGCTTAGGGAGCAGGAGGGCTTTCTCCCAGGAACGCGTGGCTCGCGTTGTGATGGCAGATCTGCCAGGTCCAGTCCCACATTCCTCCGTGTTTCTCAAGGGAAGTTGCCTCCAGAGTTAGGATGTGGAGAGGTGTCAGAGAGGCGCTGTTGAGTTAGGGATTTCTGGGTTAGTTTGTTTTCACTTTGGTGGTTGTTTTTGGGTTTGTTTTCTTCTTTTTTTTTTTTAAGGCAAAGTTGACCGCAGTTCACGTGATCAGTTGTAGGATTACAAAACTGCATTTATTCACCAATTACGTACCGTAACATGGAATTTAGATAACGAACGTAATTACATGATTGGTGAAGGTGCCAACGTAGCACTGCCATCTTCAGAGGTCTTCAGTGTCACTTCTGGGGCTTTTGTGTCTTAGACAAAGCTGGGAAGGTGGGGGAGAGACTGATTTCTTTCTTTTTTTTTTTTTTTTTTAAATTTTACTTTAATTTTCAGATCGTGCAGGTGGACTTTGGGTTTGCTTATCAGTCACCTCTAGTGCTGTTGCTATTGTTACTATCGCTGACCCGATATTTCTGAGTAGTGGCAGGTACAGTGTGGTACGGTGACAGTGGTGACTGAGGCTCTGCCAGATTGCCCGCAGGCATATCAGTGACAGCCCAAATGTGGGTGGAGGAAACCTGTAATTTCCTTATTACGTGTGCTTGAAACAAACCTACTGCTATTCTTTGAAAATGAAAATATAAACTGGTTGAAATGAAAGCAATTAAGGCTGCACATAATGGCCCTGGCCCTGCCTTTTAAGCTACTTTGGAGAACTCTTTTGTAAAGCCACTTCTTTTGATCACGCTTCTGCATCACCAAGCAGACTTCTAAAATCAATAAATCATTGGTTACTAGAAATAGTTCGAGTCTTATAGTGATGTTTTTGTGCTGTTTTATAGTTCGTTGGCAACGCTGCAGCTGTACGACCCCTTCTGTTGAGGTGTTTATAACTCGGTTATAAGTGGTTGTTTCTGAGCGAAAGGGTGGTGAGGTCGTCCCTTCCTGGGGAAGGGATAATAATAAACACAGTATCAGAAGAGGAGGAGGAGGAAAAATCTGTTCAGCTGACTATAATTTGAAGAATTTTGGGTGCTTTTCAGTCAACTGTTCTTATTGTGATAATGTTCAGACTGCAATTTAATGCAGAGTTGATCTTCTTTGGAAGACTACTTTTTCCTTCTTTTTTTTTTTTCCTTTTTTTTTTAAGTGGTCATTATGAGTATTTGAAGATCAGAACTGCACATGCACAGTAATTTTTTATGAAGTGTTTAATGAGCACACCCACTACATTGTGTTCCATATTACAAGTCAATGTAATATTAGGTAAGACTTGCATGATAAACAAATTCATTGAGTCAATATTACGCTTTAAAACTTATACCTATAGTCAAGATTGGTGTCTTATGTAAACACATTTAGCCAATTTGAAGAAAACGCACATTATATATATATAACTAT
>NW_008584299.1:0-2029 GCF_000691845.1 Merops nubicus | reverse complement strand
GGTTCCTGGGTTCTTCTTTAACGGCTGTTTCAAGAAAGCATCTGATCATTGGAGATTTCAATGAACAATTATACAGATTTTCATAATCACCATTAATCACCACATATTTTTCAAGATAATTACAGCAATTATTATTTAGATTCCTCTTTTATGTGCACATTGTAGAAAAGAACAAGTGCTTATTACACTGGGTAGTGTAGAGAACTACGGTCTGAAGTTCTTTGTCATCCAGAAACTCATTATGTTAGCTGATGCTGCCTGTGAAAGTTCGTCAGCATGTTTAAATTAGGGTAGCATTGGCAGGGGTGAGTTTTTTTAAAGGGTAGCATTGGCAGGTCTGATTATTTAAATCTGGTAGCTTTGCTAAAAATATAGTTATTCAAGAAAGATGAATTACTAATTTGACAACTGAGATTTAGTTGGAGTCTACAGCACAGAAGGCAGCATCTATCATGTACTTAGAAGAGGGTGACAGTACTTTTTCAGATTAAAGAGAGAATTTCTGAGCGAGGTAACAAGTTGTATTTATAGAGCACAGTTTTGTGGCCTGCCTTTTAAAGGCTGAGGGGAAGCCTTAGTAAATCGTAATGAAGAAGTACCCACTGGTTAGAAATTGGTTCTGCTTTTTTGGTGGTCCTGCACTGATGAAGGGGATGGCTCCAGTGCCCTTTCGAGTGCTCCTCACTGGAGGTTCCAGCCTCCTCACCAGACAGGGATTCATGGTGGGGCCACCATCCTTCAGGCCTGGGTGTGAGGAGCACAGCTGTGGCTGCTGGCTCCTTCACCTCTTTTATCTAATTGCAGTGATGAGCGAATTGGACGTGACCCTCAGGGAGGAGCTGCTCCTGGGAGACAGCAAACAGTCATTGAAACATTTTTCTTTCTGGAATCCCTTTTTATTTTGTTTTGAGGGATAAGAGAGCAGGCGCCTCCCTGACGTGAAGTGGTTGCACAAGAAGAACCTGCTGCCTCCTGGGTCCAGCCGTGCTGCCAGCGTCCCGCCCCCCTGGCGGGTGAGGCTCTGCGGGCAAGTGGAGATTCCCAGCGTGGGGCTGGGAGCCAGGACCAGCCAAGGGCTATACTGGTGGAGGTGGTGGCCGTGCTGGCTCTGCTCAGAGCGCTGTGGGAGGAGAGCAGCTCTGCCTACTTGTACAAGGTGCAAACGTTTCATAAGTCTTTAAAAATATTTTAAAGTCACAACCTTTTAAAGGTGTTAAAACCTGCGTGGGTCAATGTGTGAGCTCGCTTGTGTGGAGGTATGAGTCATGGTGCTGGTGGTAATTCTGTTAAAACGGGACCCTGCGCACCTTTTTTGTTCCGAATGGGCACCTGTTGGTTTTGGATAGAGAGCTGTACTTCTTCATTCACCAGCACCAGTTCCTTTCAGCCCATCGTGTTACTGTCTGCTGGTCTCAAACAAGGCACATGGTGACACTGAGGGTCGTTGAATAGCTCCTAGCCAGACTAAAGGAAGAGCTGCAGAGCCAGGCTGGGGAGTCTTGATTCTGCCCGTGGAAATGGTAACGCTGGTCAGAGTCTCAGCACAGCACTCTGCCCTTCAGACTCTGCCAGGAAAGCTTCAGAAGCAACAGAGGGGGAAAAAAACAAAAGAAAAAAGGGAGGAATCGAAGGCTGCTGCTGGTGTTTATTTACAGCACAACATCAGAACAAGGGACATGGAATTAAAAGCCTCCTATGGTTCTAGTTTCATTTAATTTTATTATGAAATTAACTGGCTGCTGTAAACAGCAGTTGTGTGCTGTCTCACGGTGCACAGCGGGAGCAGCGGGGCCTGTGCCCGGACCCCGGTGCTGGACACCCAGCCTGACAGACGGCGGCACGGGGTGGGAGCTCATCCTGCCTGCTGCTGGCGGTGCCCGGCCCTGGAGATGGCAGCAACTGCAGCTCCCTCCCTCCCTCCGCTGCGGGTCTCGGCAGGCTGGCGCGCGGCGCAGGGCTGCATAAGGGGTCAACCCACACGAGCTCCAAGCGTGGGCTTGTGTGTGTGCAGTCCTGTCACGGCAGCGCC
>NW_008584298.1:957-5447 GCF_000691845.1 Merops nubicus | reverse complement strand
AGTGATAGTTTTGCCTTGTATAGTTAGCTGTATCTACAGAAGCCTAAAGCGGTCCGTGAACGTAGCCTGGCTTGCGCAAAAAGAAAAAGGGGGAATTGTAGAGGGAATTTTAGCTGCGTCACAAGATGGCGTCCTGGAAGCCCCTATGCGCCGCTCAGGCTAAAAGGAAGATGATGAAATACCGGAGGTGAACCTTAAGGGCATTGAGCCCTTGCGGCTCTAGGCAGGAAGCACCTGTGGGACAGCTCGGCAGCGCCTGCGTAGATCAAAGCTTGGCCGGAACTTGCAAGCAGGAGACCACCCTGTCAGCGCCTTGGCGTGTGGACAGAGACATTTAACCTATCGGGATACGGGGATAGAGCGTGGCTATGCAGTGTTAACCAATACGAAAGTATAAACTATGTGTGATCGGTCACCGAGTGTATAAATACAGCTGCCTGTGTAGATTAAAGCGGAACACTGACGAACCTTCTGTGAAGTGTGTCGTGATTCTGGGGCTCCTCGCGCAACACTAAATGGCAGACAACGATCAACAGATGGTATCTGCCAAGTCCAAAGGGATTTGTGATCAGATTTCCAGCATCAAAAGGATGGCAGTTTTTCCCCGATTTCTTAAATTTGTGAGATCAAAAGCAGACAAAGGAAAACTGGCCTTCAGACCAGTAGAATGTTACACATTGCTTTGCCTAACAGTGCGTATTCAAGAATGAAAACTGATTAACATTTTTTCATTGATTTCTTAGTAAAGTTCGATTTGATTTGTTGCTGAAGACGTTAAAACTATACTAAGATAAATTCAGTCTGTTTCTTGACGAAAGTTGATGGCATTGTGAATTTAGAGTGATTTCCTAAGAAGCAATCATGCTGTGAATTTGGCCTAGGCAATTTCTATTAGGTTGTTTTCTTGTTTTCCTGAAGGGACTCCAAAGACTTAGAAGCTAACTGCTGTTTTCTAAACTCTGATACCCTTGCTAGATCATTATGTAGTATGTGTTCTTTTTAAGGATGTTAGTTACACTAAAGCAAGTGAACGCATTGCACCAGCTGCTGGAAAAATGACAAAACTCCCACAAGTAGTGACTTCATATGGATGCTGCTCAATGTTTTGGAAGGGTAGCCTTCCAAATCACAATTTGGTATCTCTGGATGTTTTGACAAGCATTGTTAGATGCACCAGTATTCCACAAACACTACTATTGCTCTCCCTCTTGCAAATGGGTTTTGAAAGAGGAGAAGCGCAACACTGCCTTGGCTCATCCATAAGTCTTCTGCTGTGAAATGAACTGCTTTTATGCCAGCAGTGAACTGCAAGGACCACTTTGCTGGATAGGCTGAGCTGCAGTAACCCATCTTCTCAATAGCAAACCTCCATGTTGCAGTGTTAAGGAAATATGGATCTATTTTTGAGGTGATGGTTTAAGATACCGCAACACAGATATGGAACAAAATTGTAAAGGAACAGAATACAGGAGGGAGTCTTGTGACAGAGGCTTAAATCAGGAATAGGAAAGGCATTTATCACTGACTTGTTAAAGGAGCAAAGAACCTGAGATCACAACCATTGCTAACAGAAACATCCCTGACACTGGCAAACTGATGCACGATCCTAAAAAGCAAAAAAAAAAAAAAAATCCTGGTCTTGTTTTCTGTGTCTCCCCGCTGATGACAGGAGCATACTAGCTTCTTGCTCTTTCAGTTTCATAACACTTAATCTATAAACTGCCAGATAATGATTAATATTTTTAACATTAGTAATACATATGTGGCTTAGGGGGTCTTTTTATGTAGCAATTAATCTCTTTTTCTTATACATTTTGCATAATTTCTTAAATGTACAGTGCAAACAAAATATCTAAGTCTACAAAAACATGCTACTATAAATTTTGGTGAGTGGAATTAATTCTCTAGAGGGAGATATGCCATAAGAAAAAAAAGAAAAGCTCAGATTTAGTGTCAGATTTAGTGTTCCATTGTAAATCCCAAAATTCAAGCTCAGCTGTGATTCAAGCTCCCGATCATTAATAAAGAGTTCCTTATGGATGGACTGAGCCCAGCAAAATGTGTTTATTTGAAACATATTTTCTGAAAGCCCATCTAGGCTCAGGCTGAAGCTATGATTGTGTCAAACAAGCTGTCAGTAAACCTGAGTTATTCAGTTTACAACCAAAGCAAACAAAGCCCCATTCAAGCAAATGGTTCTGTTTCAGATAATCATGTTTTCCTTAAATCATGATTTAAGGAAATCTGTCGTTACCGACACCCAATCCCCGGGATCTCTGCCACCCAACCTCTGCCGTTGGGTACCATCAGCAGACACAGGCTTCAATATGAAGGATGTTGCAAATGGCGTTTATTGCGCAGCTGCAATTGCTTATATAGCACAAGCCACACCCACAAGGCCCCTCGTGGGCAGTCTGAGCTTTCCGTTACATCGCGAGATCTTCCGCACGCCGATCCCTGCCTAGGGCGGGCTCTGCTCACCACAACAGAAATCTACTTTCCCTAAGCAGAAAGAAGTAATGTTCTTTTTGTTTGCTTGTTTGTATTGTTTTTACTGTATCAAAGCTTCATTTGCCGAGCCCCATTAATTTCTCACATCTAATTTTGGTTTGGTGGGGGTTTTTTGTTTGGTTTTTTTTTTATTAATGACTATGTAGTGAGCACAAAATCAGACAGCCATATGAAACACACAGATCAGAAGACAATGCACTTTTTGGTTCAAGTTAAACAGGGATCATATTCACAAAGACTACAGTGAAAGAACCCCAGCCATCTAGACTGATTTATACCTACTGCTGTAAAAATAAAATACATATAATATGTTGTGCTGTCCCTCTCACCACTGGAAGAAGACTTACTGCCCTGAATGAGGACATGAATAGCACATCTATTTATATGTTTAATAGGAAATAGACATCACAGTGTTAATTTTGGGAGACTATGCTTATCACTTTTTGAATATATCCAGATTTCATTAGCAGAGACTGACATCAAAAGATTGTTTGAACACATAGATTTCTGTCATAAATGTCTGTCACCAGTCTTAGAATTCAATGAAAAAAGGTAGCTCATTAAGTAAATGCTTACAGTGAGTGTGAAAGGAGAGAATATCTTCAGATAAGTGTACTGCTGTATTTGCAGCATATCCATCAAAGAAGGAGAAAGCAATCCTGCATAAGGCATTTTGTGCTCTTGGATATGTGCTGTAGCCAGCTGGGGCCACACAAAACACAGAAGGATTGCAAGAGAGAATGGAGGCTAGAGAATTTTTATTAAAAAAAAAAATAATTTTTTTTTTCAGCTAAACTTTCTTTTCTGCATTTGTTGTTTTGAGTGTCTTTCAATAGTAAGGCTTCCACAGCCATCCTGTAATCACTGAAATCTGTGAACACCATGCACTCCGGCCACATTTTAAGACACACTACATGGTTCAGAACCACTTTAGGCCATCAGCACCTGCTTCTTCTTATTAAAATAACATCAATCACCACCTATGGGAAATAAATAGAACACTGCTCCAATCTCTTAAAAGAAACTTTGATTCACTGAAGTTAAAAGACTGGGCTCATAGCTTCCAATCAGTCTGTCTCCAAGTGATAAAAGGGCAGTACAGGGCAGCAAACCCTGTCCCAGGTATCAGGAGGATGATGGCTGAGCTTTGTTAGAACCAATTGATTTGCTATAGAGACCAGCTCTGTTTACCTTTACCCTTACCATAATTCTAAAGGCTTTGTGAATTCTTCCAGTACTGAGTCATCAGAAAGTAAAAAGTAAATCCACCAAGGATTAGGACCTGAATAAAAATAAAAGCAAAATTAATACAAGCAGTATTTAATTTTCACCTCTTTGACTGAGGAAACCTTCCAGGTCTCTTGGCATTGCTAGTACCAATTAATCCATTACATTTTCCTGATCATAATTAGACAATAATATGGCAAAATAAGCATGCTGTATCAAAGCATCATTCAAAGTCTGGGCAAGTTTGTAGAACTTCCCAAAGATAATAAAAAAATCAGACATCCATGCCATACAGTGTTAAAATAAAGAAAAAAAAATAGTAAAGCCTCAACCAATGGTGGCTTTTCTATTCAATGCAACTCCTGTGGATAAGCAATTGCACATCAGTTATGAAACAGAATTCCTGCCATTGCTATTCAAATACTACCCCTAATTCATGCAATAAAAAAGCCTCTTATTTAGGAATTGTGATGGGGTTTATTTCCTTCTTCTTTGCTCCAGGTGGCCTGAGAAAAATAGAGATCAATGGTGGAGAATGTTGTTAGCAAGCTTATACTGGAATGAGGCACAAAACCAATTCAACTATTACTGATTCTCCAGGACCTCTGGGCTCTGTTCTCTTGCTTGGACTTGGTCTCTCCTTCAGCTTCAGACATAATTTCCCAAATACTAGACCCCAGGCTAGATTTATCATGCAATTTACAGTACCTGCATTATCACTTCTACCATGGTCCTCTGGCCTTAGCAAGGAA
>NW_008584298.1:0-926 GCF_000691845.1 Merops nubicus | reverse complement strand
TCCCTACACACCAGCACACAGGTTCCATTGCATCTCTGATATTAGAGAAGGCATGTAAATGCATGAAAGTTGCATCACAAGAAGTCATGAGAGGGAAACCTTTCTTTGCCACAATTTGGAGTACAAATTAAACATAACCCAAGTGTGCCAAGAGAGAAGAGGTATATTCTGACAAATTATTACTCACCTCCTCTGAAGGAACAAACAGATAATCTTACAGTACACCACTACAAAAAAAAAGAGAGTGATTCCACTGTAAGGACCACAAGATAAATCCATCCCTTATTCCTCAGATCCCACCGCCTCACATTAATGTATTGTGGATGAGAAATAGGAGTGAAACTTGGCACTATTATCAGATCTGATTGATCTGGGCCAATCTGAGAGATCAGACTCATATGAAATCATGAAATCAGTAATATGAACTATTGCTGATATCAGAAATATGAGATCAGTAAACGTAAATCAACCTTGGGAAAAGATATTGTATTTAACTGAACTGACAAATGTGATAACACAGATCCTGTGAGGAAAGTTCTAAAGAGCTTCTTCCCAATTCATCTTTCATAAGGAAAAAAAAAAAAAAAAAAAAAGTGACAAGAAGTGTTTTAACAAGAGGGCTGAAGATCTTGACAAACATGGTGTCTGAGTTCTGTTACTAAGGATTTAAAAGACAACTGTAAATCATTATCCTCCCCATTCTGTCATGAAAAAAAAAGCCCAGAGTCCAAAGCTAACTGCATGAACAGTGAAGATAGTAAAAGGGATTCATAGTCCTACTCTAGGGAATCAGGCAGTCTGAAATCAAGGTCCTTAGGCACGGTTTGGCCACTTAACATTAGAAAAAGCTCCATAACATCCATAGGTTGAGAGAGGATGTCCTTCAACAGGAAAACAAGAGGCCAATTCATGGCTCCAGGGCTGGT
>NW_008584297.1:1141-1388 GCF_000691845.1 Merops nubicus | reverse complement strand
GGTCGTCTGCCTCGCTGCTGAAGAAGCTCTTCTCCTTGGGGTGGGCACCGGGGCCCTTGGGCAGGGCCGAGGCTCGGAGCGGAGTCTCTAGGAGCGACCTGGGTTTTTCTGGAGTCTCTTGGCTCCGTAGTTCTCGTTTACAAACAGTTTCAGACAAAGAGCTGCCCGATTCCTCCTTCCCCGGGGAGTGCTTTGGAGTTTTACTCTTCACTTTTGAGAACTCGGACACCAGTTTTTTAACGGGCGT
>NW_008584297.1:0-1110 GCF_000691845.1 Merops nubicus | reverse complement strand
CTGCAGGAGAAGAAGGAGCTGAGCTGGGTGCACGAGCCCTCGCCCTGCACCGGGGCTGCCACGGGGACCTGCTGGCACACCCACACCCGGGCTGGCCAGAGGCAGCTTTCTGGAGGCAAAAGGGGCTTCCCCAGTGTCTCAGGACTCCCCCTCCCCACACAGGCGTTCAGGAGGTTCCCTCCAGCTGGTGCTCGATGGGTTATGCTCCCAGTGCCAGGCAGTCTCCCCCAGTAGCTCAGGGTCACTGGCCTGAGGTAGCACCTCTGTGGCCCAGGTAGTGCCATGGCAAGCAAGGCTATGGGGAAGGTCCCCTGCACACCCTCACAGGCCCCTCACACAGCCCCCAGCTCCCTATACCTTTTATGCCCTTTCCCGTTCCTGCCGTAGGGGAAGTGCTTGGGCTGCAGGGTCGGGGGGGGCTCCAGCAGGTCCTGGGGACACTCCAGTGGCAGCTTCTCACACACCTCCACCTCCGGCTTCTCATCCACCTCGAAGCCCTGGAAGATGCGGTGCTTCTCCCGCTCGCTGTCCTTCTTCACCAGCTGCACCCGCCTTTCCATGCGCTCGATGCGCGCCAGGAGCTGCAACGCAGGGGGGTGGGCTCACCTCGTGGGTGTGCCCCCCGGGCACCCCTGCCCCCCGCGCACCTGCCCGCGTGGTGCGTCGGCGTCGGGGAAACGCTGTGGGGAAGAGCCAACCTGCAGCACCCACAACCAGCTTGTGGAAGCACTGTGGCACGGGCACCACATGTGGCACAGGATCAGTGCCCACCCTGCTGTGGTGCCCACCCTGCTGCGGTGCCCTGCTTGTAACAAACTGTGCCCATCCCAACATTTACCTGGCAACTTCACGGCAAGGCTTGGGGTGCAGAAGCGGCAAGACCCCCTGAACAGCCCCTGAGCCATCACCACTGGGGCTCAGCCAGCACCACAGGCTTCCCGGCACGCCAGGGGTGCCATGGCTGGCACCAGGAGTACCAGAGGTGGGATGGGAGACCACGGGCAGTGTCTGCAACCAGCTCTGGGTGTGGCGGGCATCGCACCCCTGGCAGCTGACCCACAACACAGGCAGACAGGGGCCAAGACATCCCAACAGCACAAAATGGCCACT
>NW_008584296.1:0-1419 GCF_000691845.1 Merops nubicus | reverse complement strand
AGGAGGGTCAGGGACTTGCCACCTCTCACAGATGCCCTCTTTGAAGGTACTTTCCAAACAGAGCTCTACAGGACACCATCTGGGAGCTGTCACTGCCTTTGCCTAAGTATTGGCCACTTGTGCCAGGCAGAAGGTAATGCCAGCAGGCCACTCATCACACTGGAAAGCCTTACCTTGATCCCTCCTCCATGACAAGGAGCTGGCACTCTTCTTTGACACCATTTCACCCATCATTAGCAGACGGAGCCAGGACTTGTTGCACCCCAGGTAAGAGCATGTTGCTATGAGGTCTGAAAGAAGTAGAAACCGATCCTTCCCTGCACCTCATGGAGATGAACAGCTGGACTGTCTGCCCCAGGCTATGGTCACTGCTGCCCTGGGAAGCTCAGGACAGAATCAGAGGGCTTGCTCTCCTCTACGCACAATGATCAGCCATAAACACGGGTTTGTGGTCTAAACTTTCCCATCCTTATGTCTGAAGATGCTGTACACTGTGCTATCAGCAGCCCACAGAAACAGTAAGCTGCTGCAGAGCTGATGCTGCCATGTGCTATATTCCTTCACTTGAGGATCAAGTGTCTCAGTGAAAGCAGGGGAAGAGTCCAAACATGGAGCCTTCTCCATCCCAGATCTTGTTACTGCTCTGCCACGTGCACAAACCCCTTTTCCCTCCAGGCCTCTCTTCCCACAGCACTGACCACAGGTCATAAATTAATAAGTGCATGTATTTTTAAAATCATTTGTGGTGAGGGAGACATTGAAGATGGGGGAGGCAGATGGGATGAATGACAAAATTAACACATATAAACAGTTCAAACACTGCAAAACATTTAGCAATGTGTAAGTCCTTCAAAGCCACAAACCCCTGGGTCCCTGTTCACTGGATGGATTCACTAATAGGCTTACTGGCAATGCCAGCGTGAAAGGCAGTGGTGCACAAGGACCCAGAATCCTCTGTTCTGCCTCCAATTATGTGCCAAGTTAAAACTCAGGGAAAAAAGAAAAAAAAAAAGAAGAAAACACAACAAAACCCCCAACCTAATCCACAGTCGTTCTTTAATCTTGTGCAGCTTATTAAAACCAAGAGGACAAGATAATCCACCCAGGCTGGCAAGTTGGAGGCTGCTCATTCCCCATTCCCTCTCCAGAAGAAATCAGCTCATGTTTTCTCCTGAGGGTCCCAAGAGGTTCAGAGACCAGAAGACATTGACAATATGCTACAGAAATGAAAGAAGAAGAAGAAAAAAAAAAAATGAAAAGAAAAAAAAAGAAGTTAATTATGGAAAAGGTTCAGAGGAAAACATGTTTCTGCACATCTGCTGAGGACAGGCAGGAGCTGCACACAGCAGGAGCTTCTGGCTCCCCACTCCTGGTCACCAGAGAACCTCACCAGCAGCACAGTCTTTTTCTCTTCAACCT
>NW_008584295.1:0-12571 GCF_000691845.1 Merops nubicus | reverse complement strand
ATATATATATATATATATAATATCACATTTTTGCTATGGAGAATTTGGTTATCTTGATTTCCATGTTTAACTAACCACTTTGGTTTTAAAATATTAATGTGGCAGTGAAGTTTGTGAAGCAGCCAATATTGTGATATAATTACAAACTGAGAATGTTTTTAACATAGCTGAAATAGTAACTTTGAGACTGTGCCAGCTTTGTTAAGTTATTATCTCCATCAATAGCACTTGTATATGTGATAACTAAAAGGTATTATTTAATTGTTATGCAGGTCTTGTTTGTCTGCAAGGGCGCAGAGTAATATTCAACATGGCACAGTGTCCTTAAGCTAACTTATTTATTTATCTGGACAAGATGAGACTTTCTGAATAACCATGTGTTTTGTCATTGTTGTACAGAATCATCTACTTAGAGCGTACAGAAAAAAGCCTAACTACACAGATGCTGAACAGTAACTGAGGGTGTCTTTGAAGGAACAATGGTGCTGCCAATGATGCTGCTAGGATGCTGAAATATAAAGTGATTTTTATATTATTTTGATGTGCTGCATCTGATGAAAATTAGATGCAGAGTGAAAATTACTACTGAGAAAAAGTTCAAAGCCCAGTACCAAAAAGAAGAAAGCACCTGCCACCACTGAAAAAAAAAAAAAAGAAAAAAGATGTGTAATCCTCTTGGGGTTGTGTACCCCATCTCCACAATGAATGGTAACTTGTGTGAAAGAATAATGAAGGAACAGAGTGTACTGTTGTATTTTACTGTTTATTTACTGAATTTTTTTTCTAACATTATAAAATAGTTTGAACATTATTAAAGTTTTCTGGTAGAACTTCATGACCCTTCCTTTTTTCCCCAAGCACTTACACTTAACATTTTTACAATTAAACCACTTTATTAACAATAAAGAAATATTAACATGCCAAACACTACAACAAAAAGCATTACAAGAATCCCTTCTGCCAGTAGTAAATAACAAAACTGAAAAGGTGTGTGTTAAAGGAACAGTAGTGTCAGGAATGTAGTGTCACTGGTAGCAGTAGGGGAGATCTGAGTGGCTGCACAGGAATTAGTGAGAACCAGGAATAACTGTTCGCTCCGTAAGTTCATGAACTTCTTCCTCATCTGTCAGTCACTGCACATCTGTGACTTTGAAGGACTAGTCCTTCTCTGATCACTCACTTATTCAAAAGCCATTTCAGACCAATTTACTAACTCACAGATAGACCAGTAATTATTGTAGATTTAAGACACCTAAAACCAAAAAGCTGTCAGGCCTGACTGTTGCACAAGGGTATCAGACTAAAAGGCTGACACATTACTATTTTTCCAGATTAGTGAAACCTTGGATGCAGGCTTCCCTGCATCATTCCTAAAATGATGCTAATCCCTAGACCTAAGGTTTTGCAATTCTGCAGCTGGACAACACCTATACTAAAAGGATTTCCTATTGCTGCTGTCTCCTTAGCAGATTAGTTGTAGGACAGGAGTCTACCTGCGCAGAATCTTCAGCTGTCTTGAGTCTTTCCTGTTTAGAAAATTCTGAAGTATGAACAATTAGCAGTGGAGAAACATTAAAATTATGTCTATTATTTTACTAACTTTCCTTCTGAAAAGAGAAAGACCAGTGGCCCAGACGATTCTGACTAAGGAACTTCTTGATTTATTCTTTAATTTAATCCACTGCAGCACAGCATAGACCATGCCATAAAGCTAGCACTAGTAAAACTATATTTAGCAGCATAGCAGTAAAACAAAGTGATACAGCGAAAGTGCATAAAGGAATATGTACACGTCTCCTATAATTCCAGCTTTGATTTTTTTATCCTGTTTTTTTTAGCAATCAGTTCAACTATAGCTATAAATAATTAGCTGATTTTAAAACTCTTTATCTTTCTTTGAAGCCATCTGGGCCTACTTTGACTTGATGGCCTATAGTTATGATGGAAGATGAGTGGTGCTGAGGAAGTAGCACGCTTTCTCCCCAGTGAAGTTGAAACATTTTATAATGTGATACACCATAAACAATAACTCTGTGAATCACAATCTGGAAAATCTTCCAGTGTAAAGAGCAATTGGTCTGGAACAATAGTAAAGATGACAGCTTCTCATCAGCTGAAGCTCTTTGTGGCTTCTTCTCTACCTCTTGCCTGAGCAGACTCTTGGTATTGTGTCCCAGACCTTCCCATTTACTTAATATTCAGACTCCTGTGACTTTGTCTTGTTCCTGAGTTTTTCTCTGCAACATATTAGCCCCTCCTTCTGCCTTGAACCATTCTTTTTGTGTCCTAAAACTCACACTGTTCTGTTGAAGACTTAATGAGACTGCAATCTCTATGCTGATTGAGGGGTGAGGAAGAAAATGGTAGGGTGTTCCTTCAACAGAAGAAGGAAATAGGTAATTTTTAGAACTGCTTTGGTCTCTTTATTATGCAGGATTTGATGCTGAAATTTTCAGTTCTCTCGAGCCAAAGCTAATAATTTTTTTCTGTCACTTTTTTTGCTGTTTCTTGCACAAGCTTTCATACAGAGCACAACTGCCGATGTCCCTCCCAAAATGCTTTGTTCACACCAGAAGGACATCAGAACTCACATGTGATTCTCCATCCTCCTAGCAGTTCATACAGACATCTGACCAGAGACTGCTGATGCACAGAGAGCTGGAAGATGCCATGTCTTATACAGGGAAGGAATATGGAACTAAGTAAACAGAAGGGCAAAAATCCTCACCCTGGGGAACTATAGAATGGACACTGGAAGACTGTCAAGTTAGTATGTCCCCAGAGTGAGAGGACTTGAGTTCAAGCCACACATAAATCCAGATTTCAGAGGCTTGAGCTCAGGTAAGTCTCTGGTTTACATGAAATTTGTAAATGAAGTACAAGAAATCTACAGATTTTATGTATTTAAAATATGTTCTCAATCAAAGACAAATTAGTTTCAACAAAAACAAACAAACAAAAGAACAGAAAAAAAAAATCTTTGAAGGCTGGGGGATGATGTAATTTGGAACAGTCCTGCAAAGGACTTGGGGCTACAGGTGAATGAAAAGTTGAACATGAGCCACCAACGTGCGCTCGCAGCCCAGAAAGCCAACTGTATCCTGGGCTGCATCTAAAGAAGCATGGCCAGCAGGTCAAGGGAGGTGATTCTGCTGCTCTGCTCCACCCTGGTGAGACCCCACCTGGAGCAGTGTGTCCAGCTTCGGAGCCCGCACTGCAGGAAGGACATGGACCCATTGGAAAGCATGATCAGAGGGCTGGAACAGCTCTCCTGTGAAGAAAGGCTTAGAGAGTTTGAGTTGTTCAACCTGGAGAAGAGAAGGCTCCAGAGAGACTTTATTGCTGCCTTTCAGTACTTAAAGGGGCCTATAAGGAGGATGGGGACAGTCTTTTCAGAAGGGCCTGTAATGACAGGACAAGGGGTGTAATGGTTCAGACTAGGTCTAGGGGAAAAAATTTTTACTATGAGCATGGTGGAACACTGAAATAGCCTGCCCAGAGAGGTGGTAGCAGCCCCATCCCCGGAAAGGTTCAAAATTAGGTTGGATGGGGCTCTGAGCAGCCTGACCTAGTTGCAGATGTCCCTGCTCACTGTAGGAGGATTGGACTAGAAGATCTTTAGAAGGTCCCTTCCAACCCAAACCTTTCTATGATTCTATGATTCCCCAAATCTTGAATTAAGAGGGTTTTAAAAATCCAAGTTTCAGATATTACTTTACTTGAATATTATTTCATGCTGACGCAGGGTGTGAATTTAATAGTAACAGCCCTACAAAAATATTAATACAGAATACATGTAGAAGCTTATCACATAACATCATTACCTTATTCTAGTTTGTATTCTAGAACAAGCATGTCTGCACAAGAAGTTATTCCATAAAAATGCTGCTTTTATTCTTGAATAATTCCATGTGCTGTCAAACCTTTAGTCAAATCAGCATGACTCTGCATGTAGATAGTCAGTCCATCCATGCTTGCATTTACAGGAAGTCTTTATCTCTGTTACTAAATGCAGCTGACAGATCTGAAAATGTCACATATGTTTGCAGAATAAACATGGATCTTACAAGCCCCCACCCTTATTAACCTACTATTTCTGATGTCTTTTGGAAGTTTTATGAACTTCATATCCTTCGTATTTTGTGTTCAATGTCATTAGCAAACTAATGAGTACTACAGAGAGAAGGAAAACCTTTTTCTTCCCTTTGTTTGCTGAATAGCTAAAAGGGAGTATTTTTGAGCGTGACAATGCTCTATCAGCTTTATATAAAAAAAGAGGAGATATATAAAAAAGGTCCAGGAGAAGAAAACAAAGTTGCTTGTCTTTTTTGGGGGTGAAAAAACTCCTTTGTTCTAGGTCAGTAAAAAATCCCGTGTTAGACCT
The DNA here is from genome assembly GCF_000691845.1 of Merops nubicus. Classification (NCBI taxonomy): domain Eukaryota; kingdom Metazoa; phylum Chordata; class Aves; order Coraciiformes; family Meropidae; genus Merops; species Merops nubicus. The sequence continues at coordinate 8,187 of NW_008584295.1, read as the reverse complement.
TTTAAACTATAACGGCTTTCTTTTCTTCACATGGTCTAAGTATTTGTGTTTGTCACCTGTGTTTGCCTAGTTCTGTCATGAGTGCTGTCTCAAAGCCTTAATAAAACATTAATGTTCAAGCCCCAGAACTTCCACTGTTACATTTCTATCATTTATCTCTGTTACTGATTTCAGCTGTGGTTACTTTTTACAGAAGTAAAATAGCAAGCTATACATTTCAAGGGAGGTGCAAGATTAATGAATGTATACAACTGGAACCTTTAGCTTGTGACTTAAAATACCAGTAGGAACTCTTGATATGTAGTTAAACTTGACAATTTTCTACTCTGTGTAGTTTTTGTACCTCCACTTTAATATTCTTCTCTAATACAGGGTTTAACAATTCAAGTAGAGACTGGGTGGCCTACTTTGCATCTTTCTCTGAATAAACAAGTATATCTTTTCATTAAATTGTGCCTAAAAGTTGCCAAATGGTTACTTTCTAGTCCATAAGAAACGTCATGGTGCTGGCTGTTTCAGGCATCTTTAACATGAACTTGCCTCAGCTGTATTCTTAGCAGAGAGAGCAGCTCCTGAAGAGCCCATGACGATTGGTCTGCTTTTTTTTCCTGCTACAATTACCTCTCCAGTTCCAGCGCTTTCCCAGCAGACTGAAACTAAGAGGTCAGTACTATTATCACATTTACAGTTTATGTGCTGTGGGCTGGAGTCTTCATCCCTGTTTAACGTCACAGCAGACTATAAATATCAGGCATTACATTTGGTGATAACATTTTTCAGAAGTGCGTGAGCCCAAGACCAATTGTTTTTCTTTCTGGGGAGATCATTCTAGATTTCCAAAATAGGGTCAGTGAACAAGATAATTCCTCCATTTCAGATATAGTTTTGTCCTTTAAATATATATCATCAGCCTTAACAATTACGGCCGTTCTGATCCATGGCACAATAAAATAAAGATATATTTAGGAATGACGCAACCAATACTTGTGTCACTCTGCTTGCACTAGACCAGTATTAATTTCAGTGAGCAACAATTCCACAGTGTTCAAGGTAAAAACTGCCTGGGAAAAGAGTAGTTTCTAAGGCCTGGCCATCTCTTATTTCTATATGTGGGATAGTGAGCACAGGTGCAATGCAAAGCACCCTTCACCCAAACAAACAACAGTTCCTTAGCTGGCTGGAGTGAGGGGAGTAGCCAGCACGTGGGATGCCTAGATGTGGAGTTTTCCTCAGGGCTCTCATGTTGGCAGCCCCCTGTTCACTACATCAAATGCCCACTCCCACATGCACTGGCTGTAGAAGCAAAGTTGAAACAACTCGTGCAGCCACACGTGTTGTCTGAGGAGGCCAGCATGGGGCTGCAGACACCACTGGCAGACACCAGCTGGGCCCCAGTGGGGATATATGGGCCCTCCCCACCAGTGCCTGAAGCCCTGTGTCCTGCAGGCAGTGGCCCCATCCACTGCCCAAAGGGTTCTAGAAGGTTCCCTGCTGCCTCCTCTTAGGAGGATCCACACCGTTGCCTCAGCAAAGAGGGCCCAAAGGCACTTACGGAGTCAGCCATGGCTGCTGGAGGGAGGCAGAGAGGGAGGGCTGGCATGTCCCCCTCCCTCGTTACTGTGGAGAGGACACCCAGGCCGAGGTGTAAAATGCCTGGGTGCAGCCACTGCAGGCACTTCCCAGACATTACAGCCACCTCCCAGAAACTTGCCAGGCCACCAGCACCCATCCTCAGTGGGATCCCCAGCACATTAAAAGAAACTGTGTGATTCAACTTGCTCAGAAGTTCAATTTCAAGGGGAAGAATGGCTGTAGAGAGGCTTTGGTACAGGTACCCCAGCATTTGGCTGCCTGGAAGACAAAAGCAGGAGCCATTTTCTATGCCTGGAAGGACAGCTATAAGGAGTAGGTGCTGAGCTGTGGCTGGGTTGGGGGGGACCTGGCTCTCTGATCTTCTGGAAACTTTGGTCAAGGGCTGTACTGCCCTGTGGGGAGGGCAACACACCAGAGCAGCAGGGAGCACCTGGGAGGACTGCAAACAGGTCAGTGACTGAACAGAAAGTAGATTTTTTTTTTCACTTTAAGGATTTTGTGTTGTCTCATTAACTTCTTTGAGACCTTTTGAAAGTATACATCAAGAAAAATCCTTTCACAAATAATCATCATCTTAAGTCTTTTTTGGTTCAAATGTTATTCCCTTTGCTATTGAAAGCAAACTTTCCTCATAAAGAGACATTTTCCTTTAAAATAAGCTTTTATGTTTGATATCAAAGAAGCCCTTAGGTTGTTTGTACTTATGTTTTTTTGCGGTATGGCATTTCATTTTAAGGGAGAATTATTTTTAGTATTATTATTTTCTTCAAAAATATAAAAGTTCATTTGTTTCACTTAAGGTTTTATGGATTTTGTTAATAACTCATTTTCTACAGGAAAAAGTAATTGTTTGTCAGGATAGCTTTCCACTTCAGAAGGAAGTTCTGTAGCATTTTTTTAATGTGCAATATGGTTGCATCTAGCTGGGTTTGTGTTTTACTTATGTTGTTTAAAAACAAAATGGAACTTCTTAAGTGTTAGAATGAAAAATACACAGGTTTTAGACTATTTTTTACCTAACTATTAGTATCACACAGTTCCTTCTACAACAGAAATGTTATTTAGTTGTGGTAGATTTAATCCTGTCTACCAGCTCCTCCATTGCAAGGTTTCAGAACAGGGAAGCACGTACTGGGCTGCTGAGTCCTCCCCTCCCTATTGTAGGCGTCATGCCAGGTAATTCTTTTTTTGAGTGTGTTGTACTCAATCTTAACAACAGTTGTGTGTTTTATGCCCACTCTTCCTAGAGGATGGCTGTTTCAGAACATGATTGCTTTACAGTATTGCTGGTAAACTATTTGCCATTGGCACTGACTTGATAGAGTCAAAACCAACGAGCTGCTACCATAGATTTAAAAAACAAACAAACAAAAAAACCCCAAACTAACAAACAAAAAAACCCCACAAACAACAAAACTCTTCACCAACTATCAAAAAGGTTAATCACTGCAGTATATTACCATCTACTACCATTACCAGTAGAGAACCATCTTCTAATTTCAGACTGAGTTTATTCATAACCAGCTAAAATCCATTTGGTCTTGTGCTAAAATTATTTTTTAAATTAAGTAGTTCTTTTTTTTTTCTCTCAGCTTTTTAACTAACACAGTTAGACAGCAATCCTACCCTCTCTCAGCTTCTGTTATTGTAGACTAAACGAATCAAGTTTGTTTAATCTCATTTCATAAAATAGGATTTCCATTGCCCCTGATCTACCTAGTAGTCCTCCTCCTCTACCTGCTCTAGTTCCAGTTAATCTCTCAAATGCAGGTGACTGGCCTGTATGTGGTATTTCAGGTGAGCTCTTCCAAGTGCTTTACAGAATGCTACTACTTTTTCTTGTCTCTGTTGGAAGTTGCACCAGCTACCTTACCCTGGGGATCCATGGTCATTATATTTTAGCAGAACCTTCTTATTAATGTCGAAAAATTACACCAATGATGCTTTTTTATCCCCAAATGCTAGGATTTGTGGGGGTTTTAAATCAGAGAATGTCATTTAGTGTGTTGTGATTGACTTTGAATAATCCCACACTGTATCTTCCGAATATTTTTCTGTTATTTTCCGTGCCTTGTTACTTTCAACTTGTCATTGCAGTTTTGCCTATTACTGGAATCAGAACGATAAAAATATCAAACTCGGACATTATATTTCCCTTCTGAAAATAGTTGTTATTAATTTTGTGCCCATTTTGTTTTGTTCAGCTTTGGTAGAAAGTCCTTGCTACTGTTGTGGTCTCATATTCTAGAGTTGTAAGATGGAGTGGAGATTAGCTCCTGGAGTTGAGAGCTATATCAGATTTTCTTTTGTTTCTACTTCAGCTGATTTTTTTTCATTCTCTAAGATCATTCCTGATAGCAATTTCCCTTTAGCCCCATGCTCAGTATTGCTCTTCTTAATCGAATTAATGCAACATATTAATTTGAGGCTGGACACATGGCTGCATTTTCTGTAATCTCTGCTGCATTCCTTCCTTTCTTTTATTTTATTTATGTAGCTGAGAAAAAATAAAATAAAATCTTTATTGTTTTTAATATCCCTTGCAAAGCCTAACACAACTCCTCTTCTGGCAGTTCTTACTGCACCCCTATGGTTCTCAGATAAGGGCCTATTGGCAGACAAAAGGATTTTACCCTGTGTATTACTCGTGTTTCCTTTTTCAAATGTAACACATTTCTTGAGGTAATAGTGTATCCAGTTAGGCCTGGAATACCTTTTTCTGGATTTATTTCTTGTTGGTTTTTTTTTTTTTCTTTCCCTGTTTGGGATATAGTTTCTTGACCACTTTAACATTCTTGACATTAAGTATTTGTTAGACTTTGTTCCCTACTCAATTAGCTCCTCACTCCAGCTGACATGACTACAGCAGAATTTGTCCTTCTGAAACTGATACTTTTAGAGACCTACCTCATTTGTTCTCCTATTTAACTTAAATTGATTTTGTCTGACTTGATCCAAAGCTGACTTCTGAACTGGCTTATTTCTAATATTCTCCTTATATATCAGTAATAGACTATTAAGCATCTTATCACCTCTTATTGTGCATCGCATCCAGGAGTAACTGGATGTTACTGCTATGAATAGCGTTTGTAGTCCACTCTGTCCTCAGTTTTGTAGTTATAAACAAATGCCCTTAGCCCCCACTGAAGGAAAAAAAAATACCCGTGTCACACTGCCCACAATGGACCCTGATTTAGAGAATGCAGAATCTGAGATGTTTCCCATGCTTTCCTGTACTGTAGTGAACCCTGCTAATAGTATGACCAGAGTTAGACTAATTCTTTTTTGAGCACCTGTAGTTCAACTTCTCTGAAAAATCAATTTCTCAGCCTATAAAATGGATTAGTCTCTAGCCAATCTTTAACTTGGTTTTGAGTAGGTATGTGTGTGTAGTGCACTGTTCGCTGCGCTGTGCCTCGACTCTGTTTGCATCTGGCCAACAGCGGATATGAGTATGCTACAGCTGCTTGCTGGGGTATTTAACTCAGGGTGTAAAGGTTTGTGATTTAGCCCTGGAGGTCTCTAGTAATGAGCAAGATGATGATTATTACACTTCCAGAATTGTATGTACTTGCATTCCTAAGGACAGCTTGCGACGGGGGCATGGAGAGTGTAGTTTCCACTTATCTGTTCTAAAGCACAAACACATATTTTTTCCAGAATTTAAACTATTACAAAATACATCAAAAGAGACTTCACAGAAATATGCCTATCCTCATTTTAATGTCTGCAACAAAATGACTGGGATAATGATGCACAAATGAGTTTAACATTTAATAGATGGTGAAATAACATGGTTATGTAATAATTGTTTCCAAGATGGAGATGCAAAACCCACTGCTTCATTCCACTGGCACTCAAGTTAGAGTATAAACTAGTTCGTGTATCTAGGCATAAAAAAGCCAAGCTAAATTACAGAGCAATAAATCTAAATTGTTGAAGTGGCTTCATCCAAGATGTTTAGCTATTGGAACAGATGTAAATATTTTCAGAGGTGCACTGCACTAGAAATTGCTCTTTTACATGTAGAACCTTTAATTTTCATTTATTTTCTTATTAACTTAATTGAATTTTTAGGATTTTTTTTAAAGTTAATTTTAAAATTATTCCATGATCTTCTTGGGAAAAGACCTGTACGAGTCTTTTCTGTGGAAATAATATATGCAGCATAAAAAATGCACACATCTCGCTTATCATGGAAATGCAGAAATTTCTTGTGTAGAACAAAAGAGGTGACTGATCAGACAAATGTGCTGATTAAGCTCCCTATGCTTTTACTACCTTGAGAGGCGTCAGCTTGAAGTTGACCTTGTCTGTGATACAACGGCCAAAACTTACTCAATTCTCTTTTGCATAGCATCTAGGAGTACATATATTAAATGTTTTATTTTCTACCTATTTACAGCTGATCTACCTTGCACAGTCTCTTCCACTTTTGTAACCTGAATCTTGTCATCCCAAACAGAGAACAAAAATTCCCATAGTTGGCTCCTAGGTACTCCCTAGTCCCTTGCCAGATTGTCAAGAATTGTACATCTGTTGCACATACTTAGTTCTTATTTACATAGAATTTGAATTTGTGAGCTTTAGGGCTTCCTCCACCCTGAGAGAAAGCCTGCTTTCATTAAGAGTGTTAGAAAACTTCTGCCTGTATCAGGCTGACTAGAATTTCACACTAGACTTTGAATTTAGGATGTGCAAGTTTCAACAGCTTAAAAGTGTAAGTGTAAATCCAGACCCATTGAGCAGCAAACACAATTAACCATGTGGAACACTGTCTATACTAATTTAAATGTTTTAATTAGAACAAATATTTTCCCCCTTACAGAGTTAGCTTTTTTCTTAACCTGTGACCTGCTGTATATATGCAGCTATGGTGATTCACAAGTACCTTCTCAAAGAGTGATAAACTATACTGGTATCATCTATTAGTACTGGTAACATTTACTAGTATTTTTACTTACTTTGACAATATGTGCATGTGGGAAATTGTACCACTCTAACTTGGTCACTTTAGAAATAAGTAAGTTAAAATATCATAAAAAAGAATTCAGTGCACTGAGGAGGTAAGACCTGCTGTAACACTTTTCTACCTTATTTAACCCTAGAACACAATTGTGGTATTTCAAGTAGCCAGTTTTCTCAGAGAATGTCAGTACCTGATTTGTAGACATATTGACAATAATTTGTTTCTCAACCAAATGATACAGTTTAACTAGAAAAATTAGTTGCTTCATCTGGTCTAGATTCCTTTCTCAATCTTTTTATAAACCTATTGATGTATGTAGGAGATCTGCTTTTGATCAAGCATAACATTTTACCCTAACTCTGTAAAGTCAGCCTGAAGACCATAATTATAAATGTGATTAGCTCTCTTCATAAAATGTTTGACACCTCTACTGGAACGTATTTAGCAGCTGATCCTTAAAAAAAAAAAACCACCTTATTTCTACTCATCTGGTTTATCTGGAATATGTTCCCTGGGCCTGCTGGTGCAATAAATAAGGAAATTGTAATCTTGCAAATGGATATGGAAGGGAATGGGCACACAAACACACACCAGAAAAAAAAATCTCGTGAATGTACTCAGACTTTTGAGCTCAAGTATTCCATGATGGAAGGTGGCTATATAGTTATTACTCTCTTTTAAAAAGTCCATCAAATTAAGTTAATTGTCTTGTAAAAATACAGGCAGGCAGAGGTGAACAGCAGTGGGACTGCATGTGTGTGTAGCTAGAGAGGATGTTCACCAGTGGCTCCATATAGGAAAGTAAAAAGTAACAGAAATACAGACCAAAGAGGATAAATACTTGTGCAGCCAGGAACTCTACTACAAGTACCAGGGTTTTTTTTTCCTGTATAATCAATGCATGCAGTGGAAATCTTTGCATTTTTACTAAGGCCTCTTGTCAGGTTAAGCTTAGTGTCACCGAACATGCCATGGTGGTTTCTACTTTCTTTTTGAAAAATGGTGATAGCTATTTATCTAATGCCTCAGTGGCTACAGGTCTGGTTTTTTGTTTGTTTGTTTTTTTTTTTTTTGTCTACTCTGAGTAGACTCATCTCCTCTAATTACCATCTAGGGTGGAAAGAGGATGTTCACAGTGTCACTTTTTTTGTGTGCGCATGTAGAAAGTTTAAAGCTTTTTCTTGAGCAAAAAGAGAGTAGGTGAGAAAATGATTAAATCTGAGCACTGACTGGGAGGCCTGAGCTCTGGGCTTTGGCAAGCACCATGACCAGTAAATTAAATACTCTTATTCCTTCTCTTTCCTTTTGGCCTGGTGCATTTTTATGCAAAGTGAAGTGCTTCCAAAGGGGGGAGTGGAGATTTTTCCCATGCTAGAGCAGCCCAGTGATCAGGAACCCTAGAGAGAATTGTGGGTTTGAAGTATTTTGGATCTGGGAATTGATGGGTATTTCTCGGGCCCCGAGAGAAGTACCTCAAGCATGGGGTAAAAGTGCAGTAGATGATGGTAGCAGTTGATCTTTCCTGGTAGAAAAATCTCCTCAAAGAGAGGATTAAGGGCTGTGAATTGTACAAAAGGGGAGACATTCCCCACCCCCCCACCCCTCACCGCCGGCTCTAAAGTAGA
>NW_008584294.1:0-569 GCF_000691845.1 Merops nubicus | reverse complement strand
AGCCCAGGACTTCTCCAGGGCAGGTGACGCGTCCGTTTCTCTGTGTCAGAGAACCAAAAACCCAATGTTTTGTCCCCAAAACCCTCCAGTCTGCCCTGGTTGGTGTCTGGGCAAAACAATAACTCATGGAGAATGTAAAAAAATGGTGCTGCTTCCACTTGGAATCATTTATGTTGGATTCTGGGAAAAAAAACCTCTGGAAAAGCTCCCTGTGGAACCCAGATTTCCACAGCTCTGGCAGATGCCTCCCGGGGTGCCAGGGGGCCCCTGGGGTGGGCAGGAGGAGAAGGTGGCCCTGGGCTAGGGGCCGCCAGCACCTCTGAGCTTGTCCATGCTCCTGTCGAGTGCCCCCTGCACCCACCCCCCTGCCCCCGGCACCCCACAGCTCCAGGTGCTCAGCCCCAGCCCTGGGCCCCCCACAGCACCCTCACCCCTCAGAGCTGGGCACCCCACAGAGCTGGGCACCCTATAACCCCACAGGCCACCACCCTACAGGCCTGGGCACCCCATAGCCCCACAGCTCCCTCACCCCAAAGTCCTGGGCACCCCATAACCCCACAGGCCGGGGT
>NW_008584293.1:0-352 GCF_000691845.1 Merops nubicus | reverse complement strand
GGAGCTGGGGGTGCAGCATGTAACACACCACTCAACATGCAGATGTGATGCATTCAAGGAGATTTTATCAGTGTGTTCTGTAAAACAGGCATTACCAAAGTCCTCTCAGCAACAGACATCTCCATCACAACATCCTACCAAAGCATCTCCTTTTTTCCTTACACTGGAGATTAGAAATCAAACACCCTCAGAAATATTATCTGCCCAGTAAAAACACTTCATATACAAATGGAAAAGGTTATAATCCCAGTTTAGGAATTTTGGATAGAACAGGAGACTAGCAGATTTATGTCAGTATAACTGATGGAAAATTTGTCCTAAATATTTCTCAATTATACCCGGTGATTAAAGC
>NW_008584292.1:1889-4876 GCF_000691845.1 Merops nubicus | reverse complement strand
AGGCCTGACCCTCCTACCCTCTCCTGGCACTGCCATCGCTCAGAGAGCTTCACCGAGCTCCTTCAGAGCACGAGGAGGCCAACTGCCATCAGAGGCTTATGCACAGGGGAACTAAAGCAGCCCCCAGGAGCATCCCAAGCCTCCTGAGAAGCAGAAGACAAGTGCAGCTGCCCCCCAGCACATTGCTGCCCGTGAGCAGCCTGCAGGAAGCCTTACGCCACGTGCTGGAGAGGCCCCTCCTCGGGGCACCGAGGTCCTGCTGTGCCCTCAGCGACGACAGCTCCTCATGTTCCAGCTGTTCCAGTCGTCTCCTCCGGTGAGCCACGTTCAGCTGCTCCTGTCCGTCCCCAGGAGAAAGGGAAAGAAGGACGCCTTTTTTTTTGAAGCTGAGGCCCTGGGCACAGTGGCCGCAACCCAAGAAGGAAGGCCCAGGGGGATTTGCCTGGTGCAGCTGCTGTTCCTGCTGGTTCAGCTGCTCCACGTGACGCTGGATGCCCCTCAGCCTGGTCTGCCACTCCAGCTTTCTCCTGTGTGTCTCCCAGAAGGCTCGCTCCTCTTCCTCGTACCTCTGTGACAAGAGCTGCAGGTCAGGGCAGCTGAGGATGAGGATCCCCAGCTTTGGGAGGGCTCTGAACCCCAGCTTCAGTGCTGGGAATTGCGCCGCAGATGCTCCGCTTACCTCAGTCATGCTTTGAAGCTCCTCCTGCTGCTGCTGGACCCGCAGTGCCATCCAGTTCACCTTCTCCTTCTCCAGCCTCAGGTCCCGCCAGGCCTCCTCCAGCAGCTCCCTGTCCCTTGCCACCTCCTCCTCTTTGGCTTTCAGCTTACAGCCCCTGATCTTCAGCTCTGCCTGCTCCTACAACGGGCGTGGAGGAAATCATTGTGTTACCTGTCCTGTCCTGGACACTATCTCACATCTTCCCAAGCAATGTGAGACATCTGTCCCTGCTGAGCTACTCGAGTGTACCAGTTTGGGGAGCAGAGCACCACCACCAGGTACTCCAGCAGTGCCCTTATCCATCCTTCCCCGGAAAGGACAGAGTCCCCCGCCGTGCTGCACACCCTAGAACCTGCTCAAGGCACAGCAGTTGCTCAGCAGTGGAAATATCCAGCTGGAATGGTTACGTTCCACCCTGGCAGCCCTTTAAAATGCAGCTCTGCTGCACTGTCTGGGCCACGTACCCCCTCTGCACAGCCCCGGAGGGAGCAGAACTAGCTCTGGACACATCCCTGAAGGCAGCGCTGAATGTCTCCCCTGTGGGCAGGACCCACCAGTCAGGCAGCCAGGCGGTGCTGGAGGCCACGGGACAGGGCTCTGCTGGGGTACCTTGGCCAGGCTCCTGACGGTAGCCTCTCTCTCCGCGTCCATCTGCAGGGCTTCCTCCACGTCACGCTGTCCCGATCCAGTGTTGGGGGAGGTTTTGAGCTCCATCCACTCCTTGCTCAGCTGCTGCTTGGTGTGACACTCAGCCCGCTTGGCCGACAAATTCCGCTGTGCCTCCAAGCACGTCTGCAGCACCAACTCCTGCTCCTCCATCAGTGCGCTCTGGGAGCATGGCAAGAGAGGCAGAGAGAAAGCACTAAGTGCCATCTGCTGCAGGACTCTCCTCCTTTAACCCCGCTCTGCTGCCAAACCCCGTGCTGCATCTAGAGGCCCACGGTTCAAGCCCGTGGAGTTCAGCCCAGCTAACCTTTGCCGTCTCCAGCTCCGCTCGCACCACAGAGAGATGGTGGATCAGGACTCGATGCTGCTGCTCCAGGGAGTGCTGCAGTGCTGCTGCTTTGGATCGCTCCCTTGTCACCCTGCAGCGCTCCTGGGTTGGGACACAGGGGAGTCAGATGCCAGTCACAGGCTCCAGGCCAGGGACCTCCAGTGGACCAGACAGATGGCCCACACCCAGACAGGAGAGCTGACCAGGGCAGGGGACGCAGCGTGGGCTCACCCGCTCTAGCAGCTGAGTCTGCTCCCTCAGCCTGGCCTTCATTTTAGCCATTGCCTCCTGGAGTTGTCTCCAATCCTCCTCCATGCCCTTTTGCTGCTGCAACAGCCTGTCCTGGAGCTCTGGAGAGAGGTGGCAGCAGGCAGTGAGCAGCAGGAGGTGGGAAGCCCCCCGCTGCCCACACCGTATTCAAGGAAAAACTGCACGTGTCCAGCTCATCCTTCTGCACAGCCCCAGGACGCTGTTTTGTAAAGGGATCACCGACATCTCTGGTGACCAAGGCAGGCAAGGCTCAGCCAGCCTCAGCTCCTGGCCTCTGGCTGACTCAGAGCAATTTCCCCATTTTCCGGCTGTCCCCAGCCTCGGTGGGAACTCTGCCACCATTCCGGGGCAGAGGAACAGCAGACGTACCCCTGAGCTGCCCGTCCTGCTGCCATGCCTCTGTGACCAGCTCCTGGGAGACGCTCGGCTGCATGGCCTTCGCCTCGAGCATGAGGTCACGCAGCTCACAAGAGAACTTCTCCACTTGCTCCGTGACGCCCTTCAGAGACCTGTGAAGAAGAGTGAGGGAGGGTCACCCCCATGGGACCTGCTTTATTTCACCATGAGGGAGAAGGGCACGCACGGTGGCCAGGCAGCCCTGCCCATCGGGACCTGGTGTACGACATGGCGCTGGTCACCGCTTCGACCTCCTGGTCCTTCAGCCACTTCAGCTGCCGGAGCTGGTCTTTGATCTTGGTCCCCCTCTGGACTGGGGCCACTGGGTGCAAGGGCCTCTGGGCTGGCTCTTCATAGTCCTGGCGCATCTCCTCGACGGACGCCCTGCGGCACGCGGGGAAGGAGCCCGACGTGGGCCCGTGTAAACCAGTGCTCCCCGTGATCAGCAATGGGGAAGGGGCTGGGGCATGGGGCTGCAAACCAGGTCCCAGGAGCTGAGCACGGGGCTTTGGCACAGCGCATCCCACAGGCAAGCATCCACGTTTGGGACAGATCACATCTGGGCGTTATGGGCTTCTTTACCAAAACCTGATTTATCATGGACCCAAA
>NW_008584292.1:0-1663 GCF_000691845.1 Merops nubicus | reverse complement strand
CTGCTGTCACCTGTCCCCGTCTGCCCCCGGCAGCTCCTGCACCCGCTCCAGCTCCAGCATGTGCTGCTGCCTCAGAGCAGCCAGGTGCTCCTGGTGCTCTGCCCGCTCCTTCACCGCGTCCTGCCTCTGCGACAGGAGCTGAGCCTCCAGCTGCTCCTTCTCCCAGCGCAGCCTCTCCTCCCGCTGCCTGGACGTCTCCTCCTGCACCTTCATCTGGCTCCTGCCCGCAGAGGTCCCGGCAAGGAAGAAGCGTTGCTTTCGTGGCAGCCCCTGGCACCCTCCACCCAGAGCGCACGCCGGGATTTAGGAGCAGGGCGGCGGCGCCACGTGCGTTCGGGAACACACAGACTCTGCCCAGCCTGAGCCCTGAGCCCTCCTGCTGCTGCCCAGCCTGGTGCCCTGCTGGGGGGCGGGCTGGCAACGGGACTGGCCCCTCCTCCTGCTCACCCACGGGACAGAGGAACCCACCTTGGCTCACCCCTGGGGCTGCTCTCAGTCCCCGCCAGGTCCACAGCGACGTGGCTCTGGGCCCGCCCGCTCCAGGGATGGATTCGGGAAGTGCCCCAATACTCCCACCTCAGGGCAGATGGACAGGCCTGGAGGAAAGGACCTGAGAGAGGCAGGGGAGCACAGGCCAGAGCCTGCTACCTGAAGCTGCACTCGAGGTGATCCAAGTCCTCCTGATGCCGCTGCCTGAGACTCTCCAGCAGCCCCTTGTGCTGTGTCCTCTCCTGCTCCAGTGTCCGGACCTGCCAGACACCCAGGGAGAAGGTCACACCCAGGGTGCCCATAGCCACCTCTGGAGAGGGAGGGGTCTCCTCTCTCCTCTGTCCCCCTGACGCTCTTGGGAGAGGGCAGGGTCCCTTCTCCTCCCCCTAGGTCACCCGTGGTCCCTCACCCAGCAGGCAATGGGGCTCACCTGCCTCTCCAGCTCTGCCACATGGTCCTGGGAACTGTGCAGGGCTGCCTCACAGCCTGATATCTCCATGGAGAGCTGGGCCCTGGGACCCTCCAGCTTCCTCTCACTCGTGCTGGGGAAAACCCGCTGAAGAAAAAGTCCTTCATCAACCGGAGCGCCCGCTGTCTAATTAATACAAGAGCTATTCTCCTGGGGAGCTATGCAAATGCTGCGCAGGCAACGCGCGGTCGTCCTAACTGCACGTGGTCTACAAGGCGTTTACAAAGGCGCTTTGGCCTCATCCATACAACTGGTGCCACTCCGGGGCTCTCCAAACCCTTGGCCTCCATAAACTCGGGCTCCCACAGATGCCAAGCGGGGCACATCCCTCCTCCTGCCGTGGCAGCTCAGGTAGAGTCACCCCAACCCCATGTCTCCCGGGGCCCTGGGAGCAGCAGCCCTACCTGAGCGAGTGGGGCAGGGCCCTGTGTCTCCTGCTCTCCTGGCAACGAGGCCGTGGGCACTGAAAATTGAACAAACCCAGGATTCAGAGATGGCAAGGGGAACCCTCCCCCCAAGAAGGCTGAGGGCCTGGGTCTCCTGAGCAGAGAGAGGAGAGTTCCGCTCTGCTCAGCGGCTGGGGATGGAGGGTCACACGGCCTTGTCCGTACGCACCCCTCTACCCCACCACCCACACAAGGCTGGGACTCTGCTCTGCAGAGTAAGCCTGGGGGCAAAGCCTGGCAGCGTTCCCGTGGCCGAGGG
>NW_008584291.1:11194-23025 GCF_000691845.1 Merops nubicus | reverse complement strand
AGCACTGCCACCCCCCCAGCTCACTCCTCCGGGGAGAGGAGAGGCACCAGGGATGCTCCATCACCCTTCGACATCTGTGTGTCCCACTAGTCCCCATATACCCACCCACCGACTGCTGCTGCTAGGAGAAATGCAGTTAAAGGAGGCAGAAAGCCACCTAAAAATATCCAGCTCTGCCCTGATCTGCCTGGGGCACCCTCAGAGCCATGGCACAGCAGTGACAGCAGCGAGCTGCTTCACTTTGGTCCCCACCAGTGACTTTTCCCTTAGCCCCATATCCTCAGGTTGGGGTCCCCTCTGAGCTGCCCTGTTGCAGGACAGGGGTTGCGAGGGTGCCACAATGATGCTAAGAGTGACAAGGGGATCTCCCAGATGAAAGGCACCCCAAGGATGGGAGATCTGTGGTGGGGTTACCCTCTCATCCCCAGGGCACTGAGCCAGCCAGCCGCCCTCTCAAACTCTAGGAAAAACCCACTCAGGGAGTCACTGGTGTATCCAAAGGCAGTCATAATTTGCCCCACTGATTTATCCAAGGAGCTGTAATTTACCCCATTTATTCATTAGCAGATGCTGAGTACCTTGCTCCCAACAGGCAGCAGGCTTTTTGTTCACTGAGGTCCTTCAGGCTCCTTGTCTGTTTGGTGCAAGAAGATCTCTAGTCCTGCAGTCAACCAAATCAGCTCTGCATGCAAACAGTGAAATTTCCAAGCCATCCACCAAGAGTCAACATTCCCCCAAATTCTCCTCCTCTTAAATCCATCTGCTAGGACCACCTTGGAAAATTAACCAAAATCAGATTTACTTAGCCAGATTATTCATGCAAATTTGGAGAGAAAGGTTTTCCAGCACTTGTCCTCCACTAGTTTAAAGGATGACTAAAAATCTCTTCACATCAATGTTTCTTTCATTTGAAGGGTTCTGGTTTGAAATTCCTGGTAGCTGAGAGGGGTTTGTTGGGGTTGGTGTTCCCAGCTGGTCTCACCCATTATTCCTGGTCCTTGGGCAGGTTCTTGGGGTGGATCTAGAATATTTATCCTGGAGAAGGAAAGCAAAACAAGGAACAAGTGGTGAGTTTTACCTACCTATTGGTGTCTGAAGGAGACTGGCAGCTGGGATAAAGCCTTCTCCTGGTTGCCTGGTGTCCCTATTCCTCAGCCCCCAAGTTGGGGGGAGCTTATGGCCCCGTGGTCCAAACAGAGATCCGTGCTCCTGGCCTAAAGCACTTCTCCCACAGGGGCAGCGAGTGAGTTCCTTTGGGATCTTTGCCTATAATGAAGAGTTATCATCCTTTCCTGGTCCTGTAACTTCATTTCTGGCCTTGTGGAAAGCAATTGCAATGCCCACAAGCAAGATACCCATCTGCTGGTCTGATTTTACAGAGGGGATGTGCCCATTTCTATCAATAGCTGTCTGAGGAATTGCTCTGGGTTGGATTCTGTTGCCTCGTGTCCCTGCAGGCAGGTGATGCTCAGGCTAACAAGGGGAGTGTTGCCTCTCCCTGCTCTGCCCCAGCAGCCCTTCCCGAGTGCTCCAAGTGCTGCCTCCCCCACTTCCCCTCCATGCCAAGCACTGGCAGGGAATATCAAGAGGAATAGTTAAAAATAATCCAAAGTACATGCTGAAATATCAGGTACTTGGAATCAATGTGGCTGTTGATTTACAATCAATGCTCTAGCAGGCTGGTGCAGTTTGTACCAGCCAAACCTCTCCTTTCATGGAAGTTCATTAGGAGGCCAACTCAACAAATTAAGTGGGTGCTCCCATCAGTAAAGGTCTCAGCAGCATATTTCAATGAGCTAATTAATTTATTAAATTGTTAATTCCTTGGCAAGTCTGTCTCAGCTGCACGTGAGGCACTCTCACTACCATGGGCAGAGAGCTCTGCTCTGTTCTGCTTCTCACAGACCTGGGTTTGAGCAAAGATCTCAGCCTTGCCAATGCCCATGCAGAAGTGTGGGTCATTCCTTGTAAAGGAAAGAGGAAAATGAAATCTTGTTTCTCTCCAGAAGGAAAGGAATCCACCTCTCCCTTCTCTCTTCAGAAAGCTTTATGTCCAGGCAGGTTCTCCCTCCTGTCCTCACATCACTTTTACAGAGGTGGACACCTCCTGGTCCATGCCTGCCCCCTGCCAACCCTGCCCTGGGAGCAGGCAGAGGTTTAGCCCTGCCCAAGGAAGGCATGGACCCCCTCCTGCCTCACTGGAGCACATCTCTCCAGCACCTCTCCACCATCCCCATTGCTAGCCTGTGGCCTGGGTGATGTGTCAACTCCTCTTCCTGGTGTGGGTTAATGAAAGGGATGGCTAAAGTATCACTTCTCACCTTCACTGCAAGGTTTTAATCCCTATTCCCCTTCAAGCAAAAGCAGGGCTGGAGAGGCACCAGTCTCCTCTTGTGCTCCAAAGCCTCCAGCCCAAATCCCTGCTGTTTGTTCCTGAACTAGCCGACCTTTCAGCTAAGCTGGGCTCCTTTTAATACATTTGGTATGTGTGTGTCTGTGGCTTAAAAAGGAAAAGACTCATGGAAACCAAGAGACGCCTGATCTCAAATGTTACAGCGAGGCATTTACTTAAAATCTTGCAGGGAAATGTCACCTGAAGAGCTCATCTATTAGAACTGCCTGGACTTGGAGCTGAGCATCCCACAGTGCCCAAGATGCAAGCCCCACAGGTTGCCTCACTCCCTTATGTTGGCCCAAGTGTTTTTCACCTTTGCTTTTTCCAGTTGCACTTAGGGACCACTAGGAATTTTTCCTATTAATCCTATTCCTGTCTCATTCCTCCAGGTGGGATTTTTCTGAAGGGCATGGAAAGCAGCAGAGAGAAAGCTCTGCAAGAGGTGGGTGCTAAGAGACAGCATCAGCCTTTTCCCCATAGATCTTTCTAAAAGTCAGGAGTGTCTAAGGTGGGTTAGGAAGGGTCCAGGATGTTTTTTAAGGAGTCTGCAGCTGAAAAACCCAGAAGTGAGGGAGAAAGTGGGATAGAAAAAGGGATGTATGTCAGCTTTGTTAATGACAGTTTTGACTGTATCATTCTTTACAGGCAGGGAAGTGCATCCTTTCCTACACTTAACACATTGCAAAAGAAAGTATTTCTGGTTTGGGTGAGCAGTAAGACATTCCCAACAACTGGATGTTATTTAATGCCTTTGGCTCTGCTGATTTCAGGGGAGTTTTAAAAATCAAAGCGGTTGATACATGGGATATTTATTGCCTCCAGTTTTCACAGGAGAGGAACCTGCTGAGATTGTGGTACGAGTACATTGGTGTGTGGGTTGGCAAATCAGACAGACCATCCTCACAGCAGAGCAATGATCACGCCCTCCAGCATTTGTGTCCTTGGGGAGGTTTAAAAAAACCCCAACAGGGCAATCTGAAAAGCAGAACACACTGGGAGGTGTATGAGGATGATAGAAAGAGTAACACCCTGAAGAAGGATCAATCTCCTGGAGGGGAGGGGTGGGAAATAAGATGCCCAGAACCTTGTGCAGGTCCTTTCTTCTGTGTGATGCATGGTCAAATTCAGTCCTTTATCTTGGCAAAACCCCTTTAAAATTAATGGATGTACTGGCTGACAGACCCTGTAATACTTATTTCAAACAGCCAGAGATTGATACATTAACTGGGCACATACAGAAGATACCAACTGCTTTAGTTTAGAGATAAAAGTAGTTTTTGGGTCCCTCGAGCTGTTACTTCAACAAGCCCAAATCAGATTCCTCATGGCAACAAATGCACTTTGTCTTGTAACAAGCAATATAAGTGTTCAACACATAGGCAGTCGAGCTTGTCCTGAATTTCCCTTTGGAATTCCTCTGTTTATTCCAAAAACAAATATAAAGAGAAGGTATCGAGGAGTCCCAGGGGGGAGTTTGCACTTGCTGCAGCAGGGAGCCCACATCACAGCCCCAAGCACGGTGCTGGGACTCTTACTGCACATGCAGAGGGGTAATTACTCTATTTCTGAAGGATTTAATCTGCTCTTGCAGCCCGGGCTCTCTGGAGCTGCAGCAGCTTCCAAGAGCTCCTCTCAGCGGTGCTGGCTCAGAGCACAGCCCTCACTGCTGGGGGATAACCCAGCTCCAGCTCCCAGCTCAGCACCCTCCCTTCTCCCCCTCCAGCACACCGAGGTTTCTCAGGAGATCCCAGGAGGCAGAGATTAGCCTCATTTTCTCACCCCACCCCTCCTAAAGAATTCCTGTTTTTTGCCAACATTTCAGCCTGCCTGGCAATTCTGAAATGCAAATGAAACAGCAGCACAGTAAAATTCCCTGGCAGCCAGATAGTCTTCACTACCTTATCCCAGTGACCTTCCCATTCATTTGAAACGCTCCCAAATCCTTCTTGAACACCTTGGATTTCAGGAAATCAAGCACTGGGCATGCTTCCTGCTCTTCCCTAGTGTGTCTTTTTGTTAGCTGCTGGAAATACCGTGGGCTGGCAGGGCTTCGTCCTCAGCCAAATGTCACCAAACCACACGACATCTGATCAGAGACCCAGACAGACCTTTCCCTTATACTGGGGAAACTGCAGGAGGTGACAGGATGAGCCCCAGGGGAAATTTTCCTGGGACACCCTACGCCAGCTTCGAGTCACCCTGTACTGCTTCAAGAGACTCAAAACCTTGGCACTTCGTGTCTTCCAAAGCACAGAGTGACCTGCTGTAAATACACATTATTTGTGCTCTGCAGTCTGGCTCGTTCCTGTTATTCTTCCCTTTAAGAGCCCACATCCTCCCATTTTTTGCTGGCATCCTGGATTTGCCTGAGCCTGGGCTGCTCCTGAGCCCTGGCACCCCTCTGCCTGTGCAAGGAGAGGATGGTAATGCTGGGGTGCAGCCTCTGGGGGGGATGACAAGGTCCCTCCTGATCATGCCCAGGAGGAAGAAGGAAAGCATCTTGGTCCAGAGATGCCTACACTGGTGTTAACCCTGTTAGAGTGGGCAGAGAGTCCCTGGAGTAGGATTTTCTTTCCCTTCTGTTATGGCTCAGTGGTTGTTGCAGCAATCCCAAGGGAAAGGGCTCCCACACTTAAGGTAACAGGCCCTGCCCCAGACTGTGATGTAGAGCAGCCCTGGGACTGGACTCTAAATTAAATTGTAAGAAAATAGCCAAAGGAGGCAGGAGTTGAGAAAAGAAAAAAAAAAAAAGAAATCTAAAAAAGACTTGGCCAGGGTGGTTAATTCAGTTCTGGCTGCATTAGAGAGGGAGCTCAGTCGGTGCCTTTCAGCGTCACCCTGGGGCTTGGCTGGAGTTGCACTCAGTGCCTGAGGTTCTTCTCATAAATCTGATCAGAGATGTCTGAGGAACTGCAGGTATTGAAGAAATTTAGAAAAAAAAGCCACCAAAAAACAAACACCCAAATCCAGCTTGTGTGAAATAAATCTTTGGTTGATTTAGTGGAAATAGGTTTATTGAGAAGGGAAATACTCTGGACAATAGCTATTGCTCAAAACTTGCTCAGAAATCACAGACAGACTGTTCTGGCTCCAAGAAGGAATATTTCCAACTGTTTCATTGTTACAAAATGAGTGATTATCTTAATCTTTTAGAAAACTGTGTTGGCTCTTGTAGTGTCTTCTGGGTTTTGGGCCCTACACTGCAGGAAAGACACTGAGGTTTTGGAGCGTGTCCAAAGCTGGTAACAGAGCTGGGGAAGGGTCTGTAGCACAAGTGGGGTGAGGAGAAGCTGAAGGACTTGGAGTTGTTGAGCCTGGAGCAAAAGAGGCTCAGGGGAGACCTTCTGGCTCTCAACAACTCCTGAAAGGAGGTTAAATCCAGGTGGAGGTTGGTCTCTTCTCCCAAGGAACAAGTGATAGACAAGAGGAAACAGCTTCAAGTTGCATCAATGGAGGTTTAGGTTGGATATTAGGAAAAACTTTTTCCCTGAAAGGGTTGTTAAGCCTGGAACAGGCTGCCCAGGGCAGTGGTGGAAACCTCATCCTTGGAGATATTTAGAAGGCACGTAGAGGAGGTGCTGAGGGATGTGGTTTAGTGGTGGGCTTGGCAGTGTTTGCCTGGGGAGGAAGGGAGAGGAAATGTTTTAATGTATCTCATCCCAAAATGTTCTCTGTCAACAGTAATTAATTAGTGTGTTTGGATTTTCCCTTGAATCCAGGGCTGAGTGCTGGAGGAAGAAGTCTGGAAAATTGTTTGGGTAGAAGGGGGCATTCATACAAGAAATTGCTAAACATCAGCAAAGCCACACTGATGGCAGGGATGCAAAAGAGGTTAGAAAAATTAGGTGGAGTCCTTCTGCCTCCCTAATGACCATCTTGTCAAACAAAGGCATATTTTACCACGTGGTAATCACAGAAATAATGATAGCAAGTGCCACCAAAGCAGCTGTGAGATGAACTGGCAGACAGCTGAACAGAGTCCAGCTAACAAGAGGAATTCTTTAATTTGATTCTCCATAATTTACTCTGATCCTGCAGCAAATTTTGCAAGCACCAGTGAGCTTGGCATGGACGTTGTGTGAGGTGATGGTGCAGAGACACTTCAAGTCTCTGCATTTCCTGGAGCTCTGCTGACAAGATGAGTGGCTTGACCTCAGTGCAAGGACAAAAATTCTTCTGCCAACAAGGAACAAGGAGAAACAGAACCTACGAAATTCAATAATTTTAATCCAACAGTGAAGCTGAAGTCACAGTGGCAGAGTCTGCCCCCATTTTGTTTGCACAGGTTGTAATTTTAAAGGGCAGAAGTTCACATGCAACATTTTCACCTCTACAGATTAATTTGTAAGGCAAGGCCAACGCTTGGAGACTTTTCTCCAAAGTTTGGGGCATATAATGCTATGTAACAAAACATGGGGGTTTGGCCATAAATGTTAGGAGCTATTTTTAAAGATTTTTAGGAGTTCTTCATCTGTTATCTCCAAACAATTTGTCTTGGGAAGTGTCTCATTTGAGTGTCTTGCCAGAGAGAAACAGAAGCAGCTGAGATACTTCAGTGGTGCCTCACAGCTGGGAGAACAACCAACTAAAAGTGTCTGGTGGGCCTCTGAAATAATTGGCCAATGAGTTGAGCAAGCACCAAGTCCTACAGGCAGCTTTGTGCTGACATTTTGGATACATTAGGAAGCTGTGTAGTTCCCACTTGCTTGTGTCTATACCTTAATGGAGATCTTCCCCCTCCAAGGAGCTTAGAGATGTGCCCCTGCCCTCTGCTATGCTGCCTGATTTCCTGGAGAAGAATGCAAACACATAATATGAGGTTAATATATCAGGGAGAATAAGAAATTGATAGCTTGCCATATAAAAAGATTAGAGAATATACTTGGAAAAGGGCAGATTTATGAGAAATAAAATACCTGTCCTGGTGCAATATGAGGAGACCACTTTATCCACTCATCACTTATTGAGTGAAAGGGCATCTGTAGGTATTGAGTTAGCTGCAAGACATGTCTCAGGCTGAGCACAGAGTAATAGAAAAAGAAACATTTTGATCAAATGCACACTTACTTCAAGATTCAAAAGGGATTATGGTAAGAGGCAATTTTGGATATTTAAGCAAAACTGGTTTAGAACAGATTTTGGACAGCAGACAGAGAGAGCAAGTGGGCAAATCCCACCCTCACTAACCAATCGACTAACCCCAAAACCCAACTGCAGGGTCCTGTCAGAGCTGGTCCCTTCCCTCCTGCTGCCCATGATGAGAACTGACCTGGGCCATTCTGCACAGAACTCTGCTCTAGCCTCTGAAACAGCAGCTCACAGCTTTAGCCTGGCTTGGTCCAACCTTGGAGAATGGTAGAAGAAGAGATGAACATGATGAGCTCAGGTAGGTACTTTTGCTTGAGGGGTTAATCCTGATTCTTTTCTCCCTTCTGAATGTAATTACAGAGGATTTGGGGGATGCTCCTAATCCAGGAGAGATGCAGTGATCTCATGTTCAGTTCTTGATGGGTTGAGTTTCTTCTCTTACTGCTAAAAGTCAGGTAGAGAGGTTGAAGAAAGATTTCTCTGTAGATTCTTAATCAGCCTAATTGCCAGCTTACTCACAAGTGTGATGCTCATGGAGGACTCGGAAAGCAAGGAGCTATTTCCACTCTTCATTCAACTCTTCTGAGGCATTAGCAACTGAGAAGTTGTGATTAGTGCTGAGAGTTCTCCTGCAGAACCGTTATCCAGTGAATCACTCTTCACTGACAAGCCTCTGCCCACCTTCCCATCAGCCTCACCATTTGATAGCCTACTAGTACAAGTCCTCCAGAGACCACTTATTTCACAGAGACATCCTTTTCTTCCACTCCTACCTGGTAGGGAGCTGCTCTTTTCAGCTCCTTGGCAAACAGCAGCTGCTGATGGAGGTGTCCCTTCCAGGGCAGTCAGGGTATCCTCACAGCCGGGGCTTTAACCACTCCCACATCAGAGAGCCATGGGCAACAGTGCTGCTGGCCCCAAGGAGCTGATAAAGCTGGAAACAAAGAAATGTGTCCTCAAATTCCTGGAGATCTATTGTCCAGGACGTGCAGGGGGATCTGAAGTGGTGTTTCTGGATCGTGGAGATGAAGTTTTCCCCATGAGCAGAGGTCTCTCTCCTTGCCTTAGCCAGCTCCAGCTGGATCAGGGTGACATTCCCCCAAATTAAAGACTTTCCTCCAGTGTCTGGTGAGTACAGGGCCCCTGTCCTCTCTTCTGCCCCCAAATCAATACCCAGCAGTGTCCAGTGTTGCACCTGCATTGTGCTTCACCAGGAGGTGAAAGAAGGAGCAGATCCAGACTTGCTGCACTGCCTCATCCTTCTGTCCCATTGAATGGGCTGGCCTGAGCTCACCAGGAGCAAAACGCTGCTATTGATCATCATTAGTTGTGCTGGAGAGGAACTGCTAATGATGACAATAATCATCATCATTCTTCTTCTCTGCATTAGATATGTGCAGACAGAGCCCAAAATGTGCCAAGAGTAACAGGAACCCCCTGTAGCATCTTTGATTTTCTCTTGGTGAAGTCCCAGGTTTTGCTATTGTTCCTGCAAAGCATTAGATTAAACTCATCATCAGTCAAATTAGGGTTGAATGTTGCCAGTTGGTGGAGAGGGTGTGGAGACACGACCTCAATGACCACTTGGTCTCCGTTGCATCAGGGATCAGTGGTGGAGGTGCACAGGAGAGTCCCATGCTGCCTCCCTGACTGCTCAGACCCACTCCAGAAATCCAGAATTTCTGATTTTTGCCACATCTCAGATGACTGGGAGCTGACTAACAGGCTGGGTTTGGATATCACCACCAAAGTGCTTCAACCCTCCCATGCCACCACCTAAATCAAAATGAGTGGAGAAATTGCAGGGCCAAAATCCATCCCTTTCCAGGAACTCAATGTACATGTATCTTCCTATCTCAAGCTGATTTTTGTGTCTATGTCCTTTTTATCAGCCTTGAGAATAGCAGCCAATCCTCATGCTTGGGTTTGGCTTTGAGCAAACACCTGAACCACAACCTCCACTGAAGCCATCCAGTTCCTGCAGCCCTTGGGCTTGCTGACAGCGTGGAGGTGATGGCTCATTTGAGTCTCTGTGGGTTAAATGGTGTGAAGTGGTTGTAGGATGCCATTCCCTGGCTCCAACAGCAGCCCCCCTTCTGGAGTGCAGGGTCTACCCAGGCACAGAGGAGTGAAGTGAGTTTTGTGGGATGACATGCAAAGAAATTCTCTTGCTTTGGGATAAAGCAGGGAGAGAGCTAGTGGCTAATTTTGCAATAAACCTGCAGGGAAACTGCTGCTGCTGCTCAGAGCTGCTGTTACAGGCACTGGGCTCAGCACCAGCAGTGCAACAAGGTATAGAATTAGGGTATTATACATAATATATGGAAATACTCTACATAATATGGTTGGGCCAACGTGGGTGAATTTAGGTCCGTGAGAGGAAGAGCAGCATTTAATTTCCTTCCCCATTTCTACCCACTGAAGATTTTCTTCTGCAGAAAGAAGACATAAAACCCTAGGATTATAATCAGTTCTGAGCATGGGATGAGAGGATCTCAAATGTTTAAATGAAATACAGTGACTTCTGCTCTTCAGGCAGAGTCCCACTCTCCTGAGATGCTCTTTTGTAGCTGCTTTTAGTGGGACCATCTCTGTAGCAGCCAAAAGCAACGCTGAGCTTGGCACACCATGACCAGGGAGCTGGAGCTGAAAGATCTTAGCTCACTGGTTTGTTGTTCTGGAGCCCCAGTTCAGGTTGTGGTGAGGGGCTGTGTGTCCATTCCCAGAAACTCCAAGGCAGCCACGTGACGTAGGGATTAGAACTTGCTGAAGTGCTTTGCTCTAATTACATGCTCCTTTAGAAATTAAATGCTTGAATAATTCTAGAGATTGGCCTGAACTAGAAAATACTTCAATTTTCTAGGAAACAGGGGAAAAACGGAAGAGCTGAAGCAAGAGCAACTAGTGTGAGCGTAAAGAGGGCTGAGAGACAGGAATGAAGTGTAAATATTTATTATCAATAACTTATATTTATGTCACCTTCACAGAAAGGAGACTCCTGAACATAAAACCTGTGAACAAACTGGGGTAAATATTAATTTTGCATTTGTGTTCACTTTCACTTCACCAGTGCAAAGGCTTCAGCACATTTAAAAAGATTTAGATTTTCCAGATGCTCCAAGGTTATGTAGGCAGTGGGAAAAATTGGAAGTTTGAGTATTATGTATACATACACATCTTAGGAAGCCTTGTGTCTAGAGCAAGACTAGAAACAGGATCCTCCCAATCTTCTCATGTTTACTTTGTAAATTTGAACAAAAAAAAGGTTCCCTGGAAAACTCAGGAAGGTTTTTACCTGCCTGATACATTTGAGCAAGGAAGGAGGTGGTGGCTGGAGCAACTCCATGTCCATGTGAGGAATTTGCTTGTGGTGGAGGAGCTTGACTTTGGGAATGAAAAACCAGCCTGGAAATCTTTAGGTAGGAGCAAAAAAGACTTACAATGAGGATCTGGGGTAAATGAAAACAGAGGTGGAAACCCAGAGTACTTTAACCTGGAAACATAACCTCTACCATCAGCAGTTCTCTGTGCCTGTTGATTTATTCTCCTTGCTGCCCCAATAACTTCTGAACCACTGAAATGAACTCTCCTTTTGTCCACCTCAGGCACTTAACCACAAAGCTGGGAGGAAACGTGCCACATCCAGACCCACAGGTTGCTGGAACTTACTGTTAACATCTCAGCAAGATGCAGATGATGCAACGAGGCCCTTGCTTAGATGCTTCTAATGCTATTAGGGCTTTTCTATAAATTTTATGAACAGTGGCAAGACAGACTTATGGGACTGGCCGTGCTGCAAACACAGAAACAATTGGTAGGAAGGAAATGAAACAAATAAATCTGCACAACAGATGGTGTTCCTCTGCTTGCCATTCGTAAAGGAATAAAAATACCCCTGAGCTCCCAAGTTCTCTTGCTTTGCTGCTGTGTTTGATGACTGACACTTGTTTGAAGATTTTATACATGAAGATTTTATGATGAGCTTCGAAGAGGAGAACAGAGAGAGTGGCTGAGCAAGAGGAGGGTTTGGCTTGATGAATACCTGCAAAACCCCTCCCTGTTTCTACCCTGGTCTGGACCCAATGCAGAGCCAGAGCTGGACCCAGCACCCAGGAAAATGACTCTGGCTTATCTTGTTTCTGCAGCTCTTGGTGGCTGCTGGAGCCTCTGGGATGTTTTAGCCCATCTGCCCAGCAGCCCAGGTGACTGGAGATACTGGGGTTGGGTGCTTGTGGAAATGCAGCTACTGCAGCTTCACGTTTGGGACCTCTCCAGCTCTTTTCCAGAATCTGGAGGGGCTTTCCCAGCTCTCCAGTGCCATCTCAGCTGTCCCTTGCTACTGGGCATT